>NC_080044.1:44931512-45231512 GCF_012489685.1 Lotus japonicus
AGTATTATTTGGTCTATAGTTCCTGCGTTTTCTAAAACCGAAACATATTAAAAGGAAGTTGTACCGCTAAGTCTTCTAAAACTCGAAAACTTTAATATAGTATTCCGAGAATATTAGTTCTTGAAACAAAGTTTAGAAACTAGTTTCTAGAATTAAGAACTCAAAAGAAAATATGTAATAATATGTTTTCGATTTTGTATCCCAAAACGAATTTTCTTAACTTGAACCGAGTTCTAAGAGTCCAATAAAAAATATTTTTGGTGAATGGGAAAAATTAATGAAAATAGAAAACAACTACAAGTCTAAAACAACCCTTGCTAAAATGGCATAACCCTATTCCTCCAAGATAGTGATGCCATACAGCAGAGTCGGTCCAATTCCAGCAAGACAATCGGTGGAGGCATTAGCTTCTCTGGGAACATGATGAAGGCGAACTTCTCAATTGCAGGCCAAGGTCTGGTGAATCTCAAGAAGGCGCCTGACATAAGTGTGGAACATGAAAGTATCCAATCTAACGAATCAACAATCTCCAAGCAGTTTGTTTCACACATAGCGTGTCTTAAGTTCATGTCCCATAATAAACAAGCCCATGCCTTAAGACATCAACTTCATCCCAAACGGAATCTCGACACCAGCATAGGACTCCCACTTCCTAACTATCCTGAATCAACCCTCCTACCCATTTCGTGGCTTGCCCTACAAGCTCCATCAACATTCAATGTGACGCAACTCAATGGTGGGGCCAACCACCGCTAGGCTAGCGCAATAGTAATGGATGAAGAATCAAGACACTTCTGGTGCATGAACTTCAGGTGATCAACATGCTCATGTCTAATCCATTTGCAAGTAAAATCTGCAGTCCACTTTTTCTCCCCCAAAACCATGTCGTTTTTCCACCTCCACAAGCCCCAAAGAGCAGCAATAAAGAGCAGAATGAGCTCGACCCACTTGATTGCGAATCCAATCTTGCATATCCATAGTTGATAAATTTGGCCAAGAAAACGCATGCAAGCGTAGGTAAACTTCTTTCGAATATGGGCAATCCCAAAGGTAATGGAGGATGTCCTCGCAATTGTGAGAAGATAGGAAGTGCGATGACAATTGACCGAGAGAGAACTATGCATGATGAGCCAAAGAAACACATAACTTTTCTGGAGCCTCAACTTTCCAAAGCCAGCTCTAGGAGACAACAGGCCCATTCACAGTCTGATTATCAATCAACCATTTATAAGAAGAAGCGGGAAAATAAATACATGTGGAGCAAAGATTCTAAACCTACAAATCATTAAGTCGAGCACCATCCGAATGAACGACAATGAACAATACATCTCTGTAAACTCGAGGGAAGTCTGCATACATGGAATTAACATTCCAGGCTCCCCTAACTATAACATCGTGCAACGTTAGACTTGATCAAATCAGTAATATGAACATCGGACAACTTCAACACGATAGAACCGTATCCACACCCGTTCACAGTCCACATAGAAGAACTTCCATCACCCAAAAACAAAACAATCAACCCTTTCCTTTACAAGATTCATTACCAAAAATACACTTCACACGATTAAACATACAAAAGTGGTAACTTTTTATTAAAAATGAGAGTAATTTTCCAAGATCAAAACTATCCTTTTTTTTTTCATCCTAATCCAATCAAATATTAAATATGATGATAGGCATATACAGTCATACATGCCTCAGAATCACAGCAAAATTTTGTCCAAAACTTCCCACATTGCCGTGATCTCTCTTGATTCTATATAAACCCGTTTCTTTTGTGCGATCTCTCTCTCACTCTCAGTCGTCGTTTTTCACTGTTGCATTGCTTCTTGTGTCAGCCATGAATGCTCTTGCAGCCACCAACCGCAACTTTCAACGTGCTGCGCGCATTCTCGGCTTGGATTCCAAACTCGAGAAGAGTCTCCTTATTCCTTTCAGAGAAATCAAGGTATGAATGAATCTTTCAGATCACCCCTTTTTTGGGGTTTCAATCCTTTTTGCGTTTTCTGTTCTCTGTTTTTCCGCTCGTTTTCTTTGCATGGTTTTTTTCTCGTTCCGCATCATAAAAAAAATGATCTTTTTTATATTTTTTTCATGTGGGGTGTGTTGATGAGGGTTTTTCTGTGTGTTTTGTGATTCGCAGGTTGAATGTACGATCCCCAAAGATGATGGAACTCTGGTTTCGTATGTGGGGTTCAGGGTCCAACATGACAATGCTCGTGGTCCTATGAAAGGAGGGATCCGTTACCACCCTGAGGTTTGCATCTGTTTTGTTATTTTGATTCTTTTGTTTTCTGATCATGCAAATAGATTTGGTATTTGAGTTTTTGTTCAATTGAATGCCTTCTGCTGGACTGCAATCACTGCTTGAAATTGTGTTGTTCTTTTGATTGTTTTGTTTTGTTTTGTCAAATTACAAATTTATAAAATTAAGGATTTAGTTTTACAATCATTGCTTGAAGAATCATTGGATTTTTTTTTCAAAATTGTACTTGGGGTTTATGCGAATGAAACGATGGTTTGCACTTCAAGGAGCCAAATGGAAAACTATATAGGAATTCCATTTGGTGAGAAGTGTTCGATTTTAGTCCAGACCTGGTCAATTACTTTAGCTATAGAGCTTGTGAATTTTTTTGTTTTGTTACATGTGATCATGCAATTTTGTGAACTATTCTCAGATTCTGAAAGTCATAAGCAGGGTTGTCAATTAGTGGTTACAGCGGCGCTATAGCATAGCGTTCACCGCTATTCCACTGTTTGCCACTATTGTTTCTGCTATGAGGGCTTGAAATTGTGGCTTTTTGGCTTTCCATGATCCGCGATTAACAACACTAGTCACAAGAGGCTTAGAATTTTGATATTATGTGATGTTAACTTATTTTGTTAAGCACTGGTTCTAATTTGATGTGTTGGTATTGATTTCTTATATCTGTATGCTTCTTCAGTTGTCATATAACATTCAAAAAGTGCCTTTGAAGTTTTACCCGCCTATATCGCTCTGAATCCAATCAATGAGATACACGTGTTTTGGTTTTCAATTGCGGTCGGCAGCCGCAATAAAGTTTTTTTGAATCCTCATAACCGCATCGCGACCGCGTTTATCCACATGAAATATATGTGGCTTTAAATTGCGGTCTGCAATCGCAATTACACCTAAATCATTGTTAACCTACACAGCTATTCTAATGGCAATTTTGCGTGTTAATGATGGTTTTAAATTGCAGCTTTAGTTGAGGTCGCGCCGCAATCCTTGAAATTACAGGAAATTGTGGATAAATGCGGCTGATGCGGCCGCACTTGCAGCTGTGGTGCGATTGCGGCAAATTAAAAACCTTGATATTGTAGCCGCAATTACAGTTTTAAACTGCAATTTAAAACCATAAGAATGACCATTTACACAGTTCTTCTAATGACAATTTTGCATGTTAATGACAATTTTGCATCAATGTTTGTACTGCTTCTGAATATCAAACTGTCAAACTCTTTGTTGCCAGGTTGACCCTGATGAAGTGAATGCTTTAGCTCAACTGATGACATGGAAGACAGCTGTAGCAGACATTCCCTATGGAGGAGCAAAGGGTGGGATAGGCTGCAACCCAAGGGACCTGAGCATCAGTGAGTTAGAACGTCTAACTCGAGTTTTCACCCAAAAGATTCATGATCTCATTGGCATTCAGAGAGATGTTCCTGCCCCTGATATGGGAACTAATTCACAGGTACTGACTTCACACTCAATGTAATACTTAATTTCTGTCCATTTCTTATTGATTCAATTTTCATATATCCTTCTCACTGGTTCATTGTTTCACAGACCATGGCATGGATTCTTGATGAGTACTCAAAGTTCCATGGACATTCACCTGCTGTTGTGACAGGGAAGCCAATTGTAAGTATATATTACACAAATACCCTCAGAGCCTCTGTTATGGTGGATATTAATGCTTAGTAAACTGGCTTTGAATGTTATTTTTGTAGGATCTAGGAGGTTCCTTAGGAAGAGAGGCTGCAACAGGTCTCGGGGTTGTATTTGCAACAGAGGCGTTATTTGCTGAATATGGAAAGTCAATTTCTGATAAGACGTTTGTCATCCAGGTATTTCTTAACCACCATGGCAGGATGATATAGTATATGAGAAGTCCTCATAACACACCATGGCACGAAGCCTAATAGCACACCTCTGACATGATTGTTTATTTCGAATTTTTTAAATCATTCTTTAGAAAACTGAACATGATGTGCAATGGAAATCATTTAATCTGACAGTGGAAACCAATTCTTCTACTTTCGTCTGAATCATAGTCCTGCCGTTTATCATTATTCGTTGTATTTACATGTTGACACACATTCATTTTATTTTCTATGACACCATATAGGGCTTTGGAAACGTTGGCACTTGGGCTGCTAAGGCTATCCATGATAGAGGGGGTAAGGTGGTTGCTGTGAGTGACATCACTGGTGCAATCAGAAACCCAAATGGAATTGATATCCCAGCCCTTCTGAAACACAAGAGCGACAATCCAAACTTGGTGGAATTCCCAGGAGCAGATGTCATGGATCCAAATGACGTGCTTGTTCATGAATGTGATGTTCTTATTCCATGTGCTTTGGGTGGAGTTCTAAGCAAGTATGTTTTTCTCTTTTACCCTAAGCTCAGAAACCATCAGCATAAATGCGATTTGTGATTTTCTCTTGGTCTTGCCTACTAAGATTAAAATAGCATCCTCCCTTTCAACTTAACATTCTGCTTTTAAAGAACTACCACTTAATTTTGGTATACCATTCTTGAAGGGAAAATGCTGCTGATGTGAAGGCAAAGTTTATAATAGAAGCTGCAAATCATCCCACTGACCCTGAAGCTGATGAGGTAAGGTTACCAACTCGCGGCACTGTTATTTTCTTATATATATTGAACTTATACTAACATAATGGATGTGATTTCTTTTTGCAGATCTTGTCCAAGAAGGGAGTGATTATATTACCTGATATCTATGCCAATGCTGGTGGAGTGACTGTGAGCTACTTTGAATGGGTTCAGGTAAATGGGATCAACACAAACACCTAACTTGGAAACCAAGCTCAAATATTTTTAATCCCTATTAATGTTAAATATCTAATCTCACTTTGGCTCTATCCTGGTTGCAGAACATTCAAGGTTTTATGTGGGATGAGGAAAAAGTGAACCGTGAGCTGCAGAAGTACATGACCAATGCTTTTCAGGACATCAAGGCAATGTGCAAAACTCACAACTGTGACTTGAGAATGGGAGCCTTCACTCTAGGAGTGAACCGTGTTGCGCGTGCTACAATTCTGAGGGGTTGGGAAGCTTAGCATTTTGCTTACTGCTGCAAAAAGTAGGACTTTGATCTTAATTTTTGAACTTTCAGTGAGGCCTTAGTTTTCTTTCTTTGTTATTTTAGTGCTAGTCGACTAATTGAGACAGTTATATGCGAGACTTGCAATAAGCTTTTTTGGCACCTTTGTTGCCCGGAAATGAGATGAAATTTAGAGTCTAATTTGTCTCTCACTCTCACTTTGGCACCTTATACATCCTTTGCATCGCGTGAGTGTTTTTGTTTTTAGTTTTACTTTTTTTTTCCGATACTAAAAGTTCGGGTGGGTTCGCCTTTGATCACCACCACGGGCCAAAGGCATGCCTCTGGGACCTTTGGTCGCTTAAAGAGGTAATTACAAATCGCCTAGCAGCACAACCCTTACATTGGCAACGGAGATTGAACCCACAATCTTTTGAGGGAAAGTGGCTTGTCCTTATCAATTGAGCCAACATGTGTGTTGATGTATTTAATTTTACTTACCCCTATATATTAAGTCTAATGCAATTAAGTGAAAGAAGTTTAGAGTATAATTGTCTCTCACTCTCACTTTGGCACCTACACATCCTTTGCATCGCGTGAGTGTTTTGTTTTTAATTTTACTTTTTTTTTTTCCAATGACTAAAAGTTCAGGTGGGTTCGCTTTGATCACCACCACGAGTCAGGGCATGCCTCCGGGACCTTTGGTCGCTTAAAGAGGTAATTAAAAATCGCCTAGCAACACAACTCTCACATTTTCAACGGAGATTGAACCCACAATCTTTTGAGGGAAAGTGGTTCGTCCTTATCAATTGAGCCAACATGTGTGTTGATGTATTTAATTTTACTTACCCCTATATATTAAGTCTAATGCAATTGAGTGAAAGAAGTTTAGAGTCAAATTTGTCTCTCACTCTCACTTTGGCACCTTACACATCCGTGAGTGTTTTTTGTTTTTAATTTTACTTTTTTTTCCAATGACTAAAAGTTCGGGTGGGTTCGCCTTTGATCATCACCACGGGTCAAGGCGTGCCTCCAAGACCTTTGGTCGCTTAAAGAGGTAATTACAAATCGCTTAGCAACACAACCCTCACATTGACGACGGAGATTGAACACACAATCTTTAGAAGGAAAGTGATTTGTCCTTATCAATTTGAACACACAATCTTTTGAGGGAAAATGGTTTGTCCTTACCAATTGAGCCAACATATTAAGCCTAATGCAATTAAGTGAAAGAGTAACAAGAATACAACGACATTCTGAATTCACACAATTAAGAAATGAGTCGTTTGATCAAGATCGGATGATTTCAATTTAGATTTTATCTTAACCATCTGATCTTATGAAACATTTGAGCTATCGGATCTTGATCGAATGACTCTAAACCATTGAATGCAAGAATTTTGGATTTTCTTCCGTGCCTGAAATTCAAATCTAGAAAAACTAGCATCCTTTCCCACACCAATAAATCCGATATGCATCATTTTCAATGTCATCATTGATACTATAGGAAGTAACAATATCCAACTAAGCCGATGGTAGATTCATGAAAACCAAAAGCCAAAGGATGTACAAGTCAACATCCTGATTAACATGGAGACATTGAACCTGATAGATAGGATTTAAGGCCATTCTGTTGTTGTATGGAAAATCTTTGGAACTCTCCCTTTATTATCTCCATTGAAAGTGACAACAGATAAAGAAAGTTAGTATGGTGGGTGAGGACATCGTACATTAAAAGGCAATGACATCATGTGGGTAACTATCTTTTGACTTTTGAGTTTTATCATTCAAGTGCATTCACTGCTTCAACAAATTACAAACCGAATACCATTGAAGACACAATTCATACTGTTTAAGTATCCTTTCAAGGATTGATCTGCTTGACGAGTTCGAACCCAACTATCATTGTCAAATTGACAGCATCAGTTTGTTTGGTACGCGTGAGAAAGATGAGGGAAAGATAAAAAGAGCAGACAGAGGGAAACTTGTTCTACTAGAGAAAGAGTAAAATAGTAGTATCCACCACTTTCATCAACCTCCTCGAATTAGTGGGGAAAGAGGCTAAATTTGTTTTTTCCACTAATACCCACTGAGGTAATCAATAAATAAAGTTTGTGGTTAAATGTTTTTATAATAAAAATTCTCTCCCTGTTTTTTTTCTCTTGTATTTCTTTCATATCAAACAGAAAGACTCTTTTTCTAATAACTTTCTATCAATTTATTGTCTCTTCTCATTCTCTCCTCCCACAACCAAACATAGTATAACAACTTCAATTAAGATACGCGCACTTGGGGAGTTTGACTTTTACCACACCCGGGTTGAATAAGATTGCCTCAATAGTAGATACAAATGGTTAAACCCAAAATAAAAAAACCCCAATTAAGAGCTTACCCAAACATACAATACAGTTTCACAGACACTAGAGAAAAATCCAGCATTGCATCTTGCCAAGCACAAAAAAAACTATTTGGGTCATTAAGCACTCTGAATAAGAAAAGGAATTGAAATACAAGGTCTAATTCATATTCATGTCTAGAGCACTATATTAAGAGAAAGAAGGGGGTGGGGGAGAACTAGTGAACTACTTAACAGCAATTCCAGTATTCAACTACTCTTTTTTGGAAGTGTTTGAGTTCTCATCCTGCCAAGTTGCTTGCCATTGCTTGTCATAAAATGTAGTCTCATCGAACAGCTTCTTAAGATTTTCAAGGTCCTCATTCTTTCGGATCAGAAGTACTCCTGCCACGGCTATGAATAGAAGAGTTTTGCAAACGAAGTTGTTCGTTTGATCAACTAGACCTACTCCTGTCAAGCTATCAACCAGATATGCCATAAAGAATCCTATCATTGCAGCGCGACCTGCATGATACTCAAAAGAAGAAAATGGTAAGCCATGAAACCCTTTATTCTCCAATTTCAATTTAGAATACAATGCAGAACTTACCATTAAGACGTTCAGCTTCAGGGAGATGGAACCTTTTTATCCATGCCCACCAAGGTACGATGGAGGTGTCAAAAACCACAGGATTTTCATTGCTGCTTGATTCTGGGTTATCCTGGAGCCACTTTCTCCTCCTTGCCTCTGAAAATAATCACAAAAGTATGTCCTTAGATGAAGTAAAGTTTAAGTATTAAAAAACTGAAATATAAGAAGCCGACAACATATGAATCTAATCTTTACATGGACTATTCATCTATTCCCCTCTCTCAAACAAATGAAAATCAAAACAGAAAATGAACTATAGCACAGTCAAACAGTATAGGAAATGGCTGTTAATAATCAGGTGTCACTTTGGTAGGAGGAAGGGCTTATTGATGTATTAATTATTATTCAAGGATAGGCATTGTAAGAAAACAAACAGGCACCCTGATGTATGATAACAGGTCATATACTTAGACGACACATCAAAATTCCCAAAAGTAATATTTTCTTTTTCGTGTCAACACTAATTGTAGAGAAAGAAAAGGAAAGCAAACACAAACCCTATACTTAGCTTAAATTCCAAAAAGAAAGAGCATCCAAACCAGAAAGAAGTAACAACCTTTATCTAAACCTATAATTACAAAAGGTTACAAAAGGCAGTTGCTTAAAATTACTTCATTAGAGGGGATAAAAATCTTAGGCTGCCCCATTCTCATGCTTTGAAATAAACTCAAACTCCATGGCCACCTTTTCTAAGTAAAAGCACCCAGGTAAACTGCAGCAGTATTAACAGAAACAATTTGACAAAGAAGAGAAACAAATCAAGAATAGAGGAAGACACATAGTATGCCATAGGTGGAGCTTGATCGTGGGCTCTTGGCTAGAAGCATAGATCTCTTGACAGAACAAAAGATTTTCTGTAAAGCAGAGTTACATAAAAAATGCTTGCAGTCTTTTCAGTGCATATGTTTGGAAATTAATTTTACAATTGACTCTAAAGCCAAAACCAATTGAGAAGCTTATGCGAGTAGGACTAGTTTCTGAGTGCCAGAATTGATTTTAAAGAAAAGTAAGTTGATTCAAACATAGTAGTAGTAATGATATTTAAACAGGGAAATTAGTGTTTCTCAAACACCTATGTAAATGTGAGTCTCATAGCTAACGAAGAGAGGGGTGTGATGGAAATGTGAAGAGAAAGGATGAGAGAAACATAAAGAGGTGTAAATCGAGTGTGAAAAAACTGCCGGAAAAATCATCACTCAAATAAAAAGGGAAAAAGGAAAAAACTGATATAGATTGAAACAGCTGGTAAGCCTTTGCTTCCACTCCACCACACCCTTCCCCTCCACAACCAGGTCCTGCACCTCCTTTTTAACCCAATAAAAATAGACGAATAAATAAATAAAACGAGTCCTAGCAGAAGGAAGAAGAAATGACAACAGATGAGAAACAAATACAGAATTTGAATGAAAACTGGTAGTATATGTTTCCTCCACAACCACAAAGTACCAACCAGAGCTATCATTTCTTCAGTTTATAAGAAAAAACTTCTCTCAACATCCATTTGCAACCCTAGCTACTGAAATTCAATTTCTTACTTTCATTTGGTGATCCTGTTTAAACATTTTCCATCATCACATCACTTGTAATCATAATCATGCTTGCATAACTATCAGGGGTAAAGATAAAAACTGTATAGTAGGAAATCGATTTGGGTCTAACTGAACTAACAATTGAATACATTGTAAATAGAAAAGGGGAAGCAAAGAACATGAACACAGAATAGTGAAATTCTAGCCTACAATACAAAGGGACCATGAAGATTTTCAACAAAGACAAAACACTGAACAAACAAAGCTATATATAATGTTACCAGCATCGATAACAGCATCCCAATCGGTGCTGCCATTTTTCCGGAACTGCATCAAGTCCCATGTGCCTGCAACCCATCTTGGGTCCTCAAAACCACCGGGAATCTTCAACTCCTCAGCTGCAGCAGCAGCAGCAGATGAAGCAGACCCATTTGTCCCAACAGAGATTTTCTCCGGCGGCGATTCCACTGCAGTTGCAGCTGAATCAGAAGCTCCTGCTCCATTGTCAGAAGAAGCCTTCCACTTCAAGGGAGAAAGAGGAAGGTTTTTTGGCCTGAGAGTGAAGAAAAAATGGTTTTGGGTGAGATGGGGTTTGGAGTTTGAGGAAGAAAGAGTGGCTGAGAAACGAGTCAGAGGGGAAAACGAAGCCATGGTGGTTGACATGGTTTGCATTGTGTGTGTGTTGTGAGGTATCAGAGTTTAGAACATGGTGTGTGGGAAGTGAAGTGAGGGTGAGGGTGAGGGTGAGGGTGGGTTTCTGTTTCTGGGGTTATCCTCACCCACTCCTTAGCCTTGGAAATAATGGCAAGAGCACAATAGAGGTAATGAATTGAACAAGTGAATATAAAAAGCATAGATACAAAAAGGTAAAAGAGCTATAATCTCCTACCTTAGCTGCTCAACTTGTTTGTCATTTTGTTTGGGTTGGAACACTTCTACATCCAATCATTTATTACTCTGCAATATCCATGGATTACACCATCTTCCAACTTAGACTCAATAACTACTCACTCAATGAATTTAGCTTTAATTCATTCATTCTGAAAACAAAATTAGCACTTCACTAGTTAGATTGTGTTTGTATCTTAGTTATTATAAATGTGAAAACACTTCTAATTTATGGCACTCTCAACTTCCTCTCACGTTTTTGTCTCAAAAGTCATATTTTTTCACGCGGCGGATCGTGATCATTTCATGTCACATGATAATGTCAAATGAAATATTGTGTTTACTTTTTTCTTAATAAACATCTAAATGGTCTCAAGTATACCTATTTAATACATATATTAAGGAAGAGATAACACACAACACACAAAATTTCAAAATAAGGAAACGTGGCAGAATTTTCATGATAACCTTCCTAGTCGTTAAGCGTAATACTTCCTAAATGTATAATGCAATGTACACTCATTCAAGTTACACGGGTAGAGAGCTAGTTTGGTCTCACATATATCTCTCACCTTATCGCATCTCCAATCCTAGTTCTTAGAGGTGAGTTCTTAAGTTAAGAACTAAGAACTAGGTTCTTAGCATTGGAAATGTCTGACGTGGAGTTCTTAGTACTTAAAAATAAGAACTAATTCTTATATAAGCAACTTTGCTTCATGAGTTCTTAGCATAAAAAAATATTTTTTTCTCTTTCATCGAAATTGCTTTATTACTATATGAATTTTGTTTTATTGCTTTAAGAAAATAAAAAGTATAAATAATGAGGTACTATGAGACTAGATGAATAATGCTAAGAGCTAAGAACTAAGAACTAAGAACTCGTGATTGGAGCGAAATCTGCAAAAGTTGCTTGAGAGTTGCTTAAGCACATGTGACAGTACCACACAAATAGAGTTTAAGAACTCACCAATAAGAACTAGCATTGGAGATGCTCTTAGAAGCTCTACTAACCTGCAATAAGTTCTTCTTCCTTCATAAGCTTTGAGTGATGTTTTAATTAGTAATAGGTCTTTTCGCTTTGTTCAAGCTTTGCATGATTGTAACTTTCTTAACTTAGGGGCAAGGTTGTTAGAATCGGGATCTTTCTTAGAATCAGTCCGGGGTAAAAGATCGTAAATTCTAGGATTGAGATCGGATCATAGATCCTTTATGATCCTAATAAGAATGCAAAAATATATTTCATAAATTACATATATATAAAAATCCACATACAATGACATAATAAATGTATAACATAAGAATCATAATCCAAGGTGTATGTTCACTGTATTGGTTCAATGGTTCGAGACTTAGGGAAAGTTAGGGGTTGTCGTTTAGGGATTATCACATTTTATTTATTAAAAAACCTTTATTGCTTAGTGAGTTTTTGCTGAAATTGGATTATTTTTTTGAAATTTTGAAATGAGACGTTGAAATGGGCCAAAAATAGAAAAGCTCAAGTGTGAAACTCCCTCTCTTCAAGATCACAAGATCGGGATTTGAGAGATCCTTGCTTGGATCTCGTTGTGATCCAATCGATTCTCTAATCCTGTAATAGATCTAGATCGTTGGGGCTTTCTCATATCATAAAATCGTAAGATCTTGGGATCCAGATCGAGATCTTAACAAGTGTTATCCAATACATGGCTGGAGTTGAGAAGGGGGCAAAAATGGTTGAGGAAGAACCTAGTCTAGACACTTCATTGAGCAAGGAGTACAAATTTCTAATTTTTCTGAATTTTTTTATTCTTAGGTATATGCACTTGTGTAACACTGGTTTGATGATACCGTTTACAATGTGGAGACATTGCACAAATGGGACAAGAAGGGGTAATGGTTGTTGAAGACCAAAATAACTCCAAGTCCGATCCTTGCGCAAGGAAGTCAAGGAGATGGATCTTGTTGTAGTAGCGCTTGCTGGAACAATCAATATTGCCTTGTTGAAGTTCAATGAGGTTAACACTCGTGTGGAAAAAGTTCACAATGTTCAAATAAGTTTGAATGCTAAGATGGAACGGCTTGATAAGCTATTATCAAAACATGACATTACTACCCTTGAAGAATCTAAATTGAAATATCAAAAAACTGGGTCTGCGAATGTTGGGAATGTTGATGGAAAGAAAGCTACAAATGGTGTAGCCATTTTGGGAAATGACATCATGGACATTTAGTTTGACCTTCCTGATATTACTCAAGACAAGCAAGTCGAGCCTTCTAATGTTGGATGCATAAGACTACCCTAACAACCTTCACATACTCTAGGTGTTCTGACCACTCCAAAGTCATTTTCTGGAAAGGATCCAACAATGAATCCAAGGTTTACAAAAAGTCTTCGTAGTGTTCCATCAACCCATGTATGTGTAAATTTTTTATGCTTACCACTTGTTATATATTTTCTGATTATACATGTTTGAGTGTTAAAGTTTGATCATCTGCAGGGCAATAATTGGTACATTTAAAAGGCAATTTGAAGGCCAGACCTACAAGAAGTTGTTCAAAACTCCAACTTCGACAACAAATGCTAGCAAGGCTCGTAAGGTGGATGCTATTGGTGGAACTTCCACACCTCAAAATACGCCCAAATTTGGTGTCTATCTAAGCACCTCAAGGATCCCCAACTTGAGTCTCACGACTTATATTCGTCCAAAACCTTCTCCAGTTGTACCGAAGGTAGTTTTGTGTTTTTTTAATTATTGTTTTTTGTACAAACAGTGTTTAACCCAATAAATAATTAACAGAGTGCTGGGACTAAGTTTATGCATTCTCTTAGGATGTTGTTGACAACTTTTGAGACTCAAGTGGCAGCCTACCTGTATGAGGAGGATAAAGATCCAGAGTGAGTAAATATTTTGTTCATTATACAATAATTGGTATGCATTACTTATGGTTATGTTTTTGACAAAACCTTTTCGATTTCTTGATGCTCGGACAACCAATTAGTAATAGGTACATTGTTGGATATTTTGGCTCGTGTTTCATGCACATATTTTTAATTGATCGAAATTTAGCTCATGTTATGACATACACAAATTTTTTGATCTTTTTTTTGCTACTTTAATTGAATTTAATAAAACTTTAAGTATACCAACTTGTGTTTTCTGAACCTGATTATGACTTCAGTGGCTATGAAGATTACATTATCGCAAAGTTATGAAATTCCCGGTACGTATAGTGTTTTCCTCCGTCATTTGTGGTATGACTATACCTTAATGCTTTTAACAAAACTAACATAACAAAATCATCAAATTAATTTCTTTGTATTTGTGTATTTAGAACAATGTGTATCAAGGTAAAACTTCTGTTGAAATGTGTAGACTGTACTTCAAGAAGTGGATGTACCCATTCCATACCCAGAAATATGTAGTTTGAATAAACCTTCAATGTTGATTCTTTCATCAATTATTTATATCACTCGTTTCCTGACATTGAGTTTATTTTACTTCGAATCAAGATATATGTACCCACAATGAACGAAACTGATCATCGGTTTTTTATGGTAATATCATTAGTTGGTAAGATTGCCACTTTTACTCTCATCTGAATGTTGAAGAAATACCTATTAGGAACCAATCTTTGAGCACACTGGTATTGATTTTAACTCATGTGACCTATACTTATGAGGTTTAAATAAGACTATGCATTCTGATTTTTTTCTATTTTTTAACTTGTGTGAAGTCATAATAGAGATGTTGAGTAGTTCAGATGATTATGAAATGGACCGGTTCATAAAACTAGTTAAATTTCATTCATGGCAAGTCAAGGAAGCTAAGGGTATCTCAAACACCGAAACAAGGTACATTATGGACTTGAATTGTAAATGTTCTTTCTATATATTAGTAAGTATGCGAATTGACTATATTTTTCTTCCTTGCCACTATAGTGACAATTCAACGGTTTGGGTTCTAGACTTATTGGAGATGGAAGTTGGCTTTCATGCAAATAGATCTGGTATGATAATGTGTGCTGAGATTTTAGTTATATTTACTGTTGTTTCAGCCTTGTTAATTTATGTAGTGACCACAACTGAATGTCTTGATCAGTAATTTTATTGATTGTGCTGTTTTAGCTCAATTATGATCTTGTGTGAATGAATTTGGTGATTGGCTTGTTGTGCGGTAAACACAATGAGCTGCAAAGAACAGTTGAAGAGAATGCTGCTGTGTTTTGGAATTCTCTCAAACATGACCAAAGATGATGGTTACAAAATAAATTTTTTTATATATATTTTTTGTTAAGCAGAATGTAGGAACCACAACTGAAAGGGACATCACATTCATATGTCATTTGCTTTTGTTAGGGATGTAAATAATCTCATTATTTTAAACTCTTAGTGATTGTAAGGTGTAATTAATTCCAAACAATGCAACAATGTGTTTTTTGAGCTTCATACGTAGTTCGGTGACAATCAGGCCAACCTATATTTTGACGAGCTAGAAAAATATGAACTCAACCCGGCTCGCGAGTTGGCTTGTTGGTTGAGTTTCATAAATAAAGAAAATCTGGAAAATTAGAGAAATTGGATAAAAATATTTCAAAACAGAAAATTATATAAAAAATAATTATTAAAATACGGTATTAACACACAACAAGTAATACTAGTGGATTTGAATTAATAATACTAGTTTAACATATTATAGGTCAAGTTCAAACTCCAAATATAACATAGGTTAACAAATCTACATCAAACATAGTTTCATTAAAATACAAACACAGTTTCAAAATACAAACACAACCATTCCAAATCTAACATGGTTTAACAACTCAACATCCAACATTGTTTAATAATATAACAAACACAACCACTCCAAATCTAATATAGTTGTTTAAACAATATTAGAATCATGCACAATTGCATCTTCAAATAGAACTTCTTCTTCCCCCTCTTTCTCATCATCTTCATGATTTTCATCTACAATCACAAAAGTTTTAATTAATGACAACTCACAAGTAATAATTTTACAAAACAAGAATATGGTAAATGAATTCAATTTACCCGATTTATCATCGGCAAAGCCCTTTAACCAGTTATGAGTTAGAATGATTGCTTGAACATTGTCAGGAAGAAGGGAATAACGATATTTGTTAAGAACACATGAACTAGTACTAAAGGCTGACTCACTAGCAACTGTGGGTTGTTTTGCGGTGAACATAATGAGTTGCGAAGAACTGTTGAAGAGAATGTAGCTGTGTTTTGGAATTCTCTCAAACATGACCGAAGATTATGGTTACAACATCATTTTTTTATATATTTTCTGTTAAGCAGAATGTGGGAACCACAACTGAAAGGGACATCACACGTTTTATTGGTTGTGCTAGATCTCATTTCACATTCATATGTCATTTGCTTTTGTTTGTGATGTAAATAATCCCATTATTTTAAACTCTTAGTGGTTGTAAAGTGTAATTAATTCCAAACAATGCAACAATGTGTTTGTTGAGCTTCATATGTGGTTGGGTGACAACTAGAGCTGTCAATATGGGCTGGCCCGGTTCATACGGGCCAGCCCGTCACGGGTTGGGTCAGCCCAACCCATATTTTGACGAGCTAGAGAGATATGAACCCAACCCGGCTCGCGGGTTGGCTTGTTGGTTGAGTTTCATAAATAAATAAAATCTGAAAAATTAGAGAAATTGGATAAAAATATTTCAAAACATAAAATGTTTAAAAAATTGTTATTAAAATACGGTATTAACACACAACAAGTAATACTAATGGATTTGAATGAACAATACTAGTTTAACATATTATAGGTCAAGTTCAAACTCCAAATATAACATAGGTTAACAAATCCACATCAAACATAGTTTAATTAAAATACAAACACAGTTTTAAAATACAAACACAACCATTCCAAATCTAACATGGTTTAACAACTCAACATCCAACATTGTTTAATAATATAACAAACACAACCACTCCAAATCTAATATAGTTGTTTAAACAATATTAGAATCATGCACAGTTGCATCTTCAAAGAGAACTTCTTCTTCCTCCTCTTTCTCATAATCTTCATGATTTTTATCTACAATTACAAAAGTTTTAATTAATGACAATTCACAAGTAATAATTTTACAAAACAAGAATATGGTAAATGAATTCAATTTACCCGATTTATCAAAGGCAAAGCCCTTTAACCAATTACGAGTTAGAATGATTGCTTGAACATTGTCATGAAGAAGGGAAGAACGATTTTGTTACAAACACGTGAACCAATACTAAAAGTTGACTCGCTAGCTGGACTGGGCGGGACATAAAGAAGATTATGTCCCGCCCAAAATGAACAATAAATGATTGAAGATAGCCATGGCGGGAAGTGCGACACAACGAGCTTCATTGCCCCCCTTAGATGATGGACCCACAAGCCAACTGGAAGATTCCTTTGGATTTGTCTTATATGTACAGGGATTTGGGCCCTGATTGTCAGGCCCAAATATAGGAAAGGTCCATATCATGACCACCCCCTCTATAAAAGGGGAGGTCATCCACTTGTACGAGACCAACTTTTTCAGCATTAATGAGAATATTCCTTTTATGGTAGTTTTGCTATTTTAGTGCTCTGCTAGGGTTTACTTTCTGTCACTCTTTTACGTAAGCTTGCCCTAGTACAGAACATTGGCGCCGTCTGTGGCTCTGACTTAGCTCTTCCGGTGACAAAAGGAGGAATTGCGAGCCATGGAGACTCGTTCATGCGGCGGGGGTCGACGCGATCATCGCCGGCGCGGTGGTGGTCGACACGGCGGTCGCGGCGGCGGACGAAACAACAACCGTCCCGTACTGGACGAGCAAGAGCAGGAAGCTTCCTCGGAGGGGGTCCACTCAGTGGCGCCGTCGCCAGCGTCATTGGTGCATGCAGCTCCGGGAAGACCTTCAGATCTGATCGCTAAATCAGATCCAGGTGTTCGGCGGCGTTCAACGCCGCCTGAATATGTAAACTTGGAAGATCTTAAAACCACTGCTCCACGGAGAGCGCAAGAGGCAGTGACAGGTATCACGCCTGCGACTTTGCAACAAATGTTAGATACCTTGCAGAAGGTGCAGTCCCAAAACGAGCAGTTGCAAGCCCAAGTTGAGTATCTTACTCAGCGGCAGGATTTTAAGCAAGAACAACGTCTGGAGGCGGAGGATGTAGTTGAATTTCAACCTTTTGTTCTAGCCATAATTAGGGTGGACATTCCAAAGCACCTGCAAACCATGACATTAGACGCCTTCTCGGGCGAATCTGATCCTATGGAGCACCTTAGATATTTCAATACCAAAATGGTGATCGGCGGGGCGACGGATGCGGTAAAATGTCGATTATTGCCCTCCACGTTCAAAGGCATGGCGATGCAGTGGTTCATTCGACAACCGCCCTTCTCCATTGATAATTTCACTGATCTGTCCACGAAATTTCTGACTCAATTCTCCGCCAATAAAACCACAAAGGCAACAATGTTTGATCTTATCAGCATACATCAGCAGCCAGGTGAGAAATTAAAAACCTACATGGCACGCTTCAGCAAGATGGCGGTGCAGTTGGAGGATGAAAATCCAGATGTCTGTTTGGCGTCATTCAAAAATGGCCTTCGGGCGGGAGATTTGAATAGAGACTTAACAAGGCGACCGGCAAAGAATATGATGGATCTTCGCGCTCGTGTTCAAGAGTTCATATTAATCGAGCAAGATGATCAGAAGAAACAAGAAAGAGAGGAAGGACGCAAACAGTCTCAGATTGGCGGTGTTTCACAGGAAAAATCCAAGGCGGGGAAGGAAGCCAGGGTAGCGCAAACCCCCCGTGTACCAAGACCGGGACCATACCAAAACTCTAAACCTGGTTTTCAAAATACATGGCACAGAAATTCACAAGGTCCCACTGCTGCCACAGCTGGTCAGCCTGGTGCTTCGCCAACGCTAGTCCCACTTACTAAGTTGAATGCACCCTTAAGTACAATTTTAAGGGCAGTTGGGCAGACCAACGTTGTGCAGTATCCTCCACCACCACGGCGGCCGCCAGCTAACGTGGACACCAATAGGTGGTGCGAGTACCACAAGGCGTTGGGGCATACGACAGATAATTGTTGGAATTTAAGGCGGGAAATTGATCGTTTGATTAAAGCTGGCCATTTGGCAAACTTTGTTAAAGACACAGCAACGCCGGAGGTAGCTAAGATCACTCAGGGGGACAAAGGCAAAGGTAAAGAGATAGTTGAAGAGTTGGGCGATCCTGTTGGGGAATGCTCATCTATTGCTGGAGGATTTGGCGGGGGTGCAATTTCAAGTAAGGCTAGAAAACGCTACGTGGCGGCAGTACACTCAGTACAGGAGTCGTACGAAGGCGAGTGTTGGGTGAATCATTCCCCTATTATATTTACCCCTCAGGATTTCGCGCATGTAATTCCTCATGACAACGATCCAATTGTGGTGACAATCAGGGTTAACAATTATGTGACAAAGAAAGTATTCTTAGACCAGGGATCTTCGGCGGATATCATCTATGGAGACGCCTTTGATCGCTTGGGACTAAAGGAATCAGATTTGAAACCATACAAGGGAACTTTGGTGGGATTCACAGGGGACCGTGTCAGTGTGCGGGGATACGTCGAAATTCCGACTGCCTTTGGAGAAGGAGAGTTTGTCAAGAAATTTCAAGTAAAGTACTTAGTATTGGCGTGTAGAGCCAATTACAATGTACTCTTGGGGCGAGACACCCTCAACAAGGTCTGCGCGGTCATCTCAACTGCTCATTTAACTGTTAAATATCCCGCCTGCAACGGGAAGGTCGGGATATTGCGTGTAGACCAGAATGCAGCAAGGGAGTGCTATTTGAGAAGCGTGGCGCTCTATGGGCGAAAGGCGGCCAAGGAGAGCCATCGAATTACAGAAATCTTCCCACAAGAAGGATTTAGCTTGGACCCAAGAGACGATGCTGATGATTTTCGCCCACAACCTCTGGAAGAAACCAAGCAGGTGCAAGTCAAGGACAAGCTTCTAAAGATTGGCAGTAGTTTGACAGCAGAACAAGAGGAAAGACTAATCACCCTTCTGGGTGATAATCTAGATCTCTTCGCATGGACCATCAATGATGTACCAGGGATCGATCCCAAGGTGATCACTCACAAACTAGCCATACGACCAGGGGCGACCCCAGTCATCCAACCAAGGCGAAGAATGAGTGAAGAAAAGAACAAGGCTGTACAATTAGAGACTGAAAAATTGATCAAGGCCCGCTTCATCCGTGAGGTACAGTACCCAACGTGGCTCGCCAATGTTGTAATGGTCAAGAAGGCCAATGGGAAATGGCGAATGTGCACGGATTACACAAGCCTGAACAAAGTGTGTCCCAAAGATTCGTACCCACTTCCCAATGTTGACAAACTTGTGGATGGAGCTTCAGGGAATGAACTTTTAAGTCTCATGGACGCTTATTCGGGCTATAATCAGATTATGATGCACCCCTCGGATGAAGAAAGTACAGCATTTATGACCAATCAGGCGAACTATTGTTACAAGACAATGCCTTTTGGTTTGAAGAATGCAGGAGCTACGTACCAACGGCTTATGGATAAAATTTTTTCAAAACAAGTAGGCAGGAATATGGAGGTGTATGTGGACGACATGATCGTAAAGTCCGCCAGGGCTAGTGATCATGGGGGCGATCTCAAAGAAGCGTTTACCCAGTTAAAAAAACATATCAAATGAAGTTGAATCCTGAGAAGTGTTCTTTTGGGATCCAGGGAGGAAAGTTCTTGGGATTTATGTTAACATCAAGAGGAATAGAAGTGAACCCTAATAAGGGAAGGGCGATCTTGGAGATGAAAAGCCCAACAAGTGTAAAGGAGGTTCAGCGTTTGACAGGGCGAATGGCCGCCTTGTCACGTTTCTTGCCAATGGCGGGTGACAAAGCGGCCCCGTTCTTCACATGTTTAAAAAAGAATTCAAAGTTTCAGTGGACAGAGGAATGCGAACAAGCTTTTACCAAATTGAAAGAAACATTGGCCACATTACCAGTACTCTCCAAGCCAACACCAGGCGTTCCCTTAGTGCTCTATTTAGCGGTTACTGACAAGGCGGTAAGTACGGTGTTGCTCCAGGAAGAAGGAAAAAAGCAGAAAGTTATATATTTTGTGAGCCATACTTTACAGGGGGCAGAATTGCGGAACCAAAAAATTGAAAAGGCGGCTTTGGCGATTCTGAAAACTGCAAGGCGCCTCAGACCTTACTTCCAAAGTTTCCAAGTCAAAGTTAAAACTGATGTTCCCTTAAGGCAAGTACTTCAGAAGCCTGATTTATCAGGGCGATTGGTTAGCTGGTCAGTGGAGTTATCAGAATATGACATACAATATGAGCCAAGGGGCCAAGTCACAGTCCAGAGTTTAATTGACTTCGTGGCGGAATTAACACCCACTGAAGGAGAGAAGACTCAAGGAGAATGGGTCCTGTCTGTGGATGGATCCTCTAATAACGCTGGAAGTGGGGCGGGAATAACAATTGAAAGTCCAGATAAAATGATCATTGAACAGTCTCTCAAGTTCGAGTTCAAGGCGAGCAATAATCAATCTGAGTACGAGGCTCTGATTGCCGGCTTAAGGTTGGCCATTGAGTTGGGAGTCCAGAAGTTATTTATCAAAGGAGATTCGCAGTTAGTGGTTAAACAAGTGAAAGGCGAGTACCAGGTGAAGGATCCGCAACTGTCCAAATATTTGGAAGTGGTGCGCAGATTGATGATGGAGGTCAAAGAAATCAAAATAGAACATGTCCCGAGGGGACAAAATGAGAGGGCTGATGTGTTGGCGAAGTTGGCAAGCACAGGGAGATTGGGCAACTACCAAACAGTCATTCAAGAAACCCTGCCTCGCCCGAGCATTGATTTGGTAGAAATAAAGTTGAAAGCTGTAAAGTCAGTCAATGAGGGCGAGCTACCTTGGATGGAATCGATTAAGACCTTTTTAGAGAACCCACCAAAGGAGGATGATTTGAACACGAGAACAAAACGCAGGGAAGCCAGTTTCTACACACTGGTGGATGGTGAGTTGTATCGGCGGGGAATCATGTCTCCCATGCTCAAATGTGTCGATACCAAGGACGCCCTCGGAATAATGGCGGAAGTCCACGAAGGTGTGTGTTCTAGTCATATCGGCGGGCGATCCTTGGCAGTAAAAGTGATAAGAGCAGGATTCTATTGGCCAACCATGAAGAAGGATTGTTTGGAGTATGTTAAGAAATGTGAAAAATGTCAAGTCTTTTCTGATTTGCACAAGGCTCCACCAGAAGAATTAACAACCATGATGGCGCCTTGGCCGTTCGCCATATGGGGGACTGATATCTTAGGACCATTCCCTGTAGCGAAGGCACAAATGAAGTACATCATCGTGGCGGTTGATTACTTCACTAAGTGGATAGAAGCCGAGGCGGTGGCGACTATCACAGCTGCCAAGGTCAGGAACTTCCTGTGGCGAAGGATCGTTTGTAGATTTGGGGTCCCCATGGCGTTAGTAATGGATAATGGGACCCAATTCACAAGTAGTGTTACCCGGGAATTCTGTGCAGAAATGGGAATCGAGATGCGTTTTGCCTCTGTAGAACATCCCCAAACCAATGGGCAGGCTGAGTCGGCTAACAAGGTTATCCTGAAAGGTTTAAAAAAGAAACTGGATGAAGCAAAAGGGCTTTGGGCGGAGGAACTACCAGGCGTTCTTTGGGCATACAACACCACGGAACAGTCAAGCACAAAGGAAACCCCGTATCGTTTAACTTATGGAACTGACGCTATGCTCCCAGTGGAAATAGAAAACCAAAGTTGGCGAGTGGCTCGGTTTAATGAGAATGACAACGGGGAAAATCTGATAGCAAATCTGATTATGTTGCCAGAAGAACAACGGGAGGCACACATACGAAACGAGGCGGGGAAAGTAAAGGTTGCAAGAAAATTCTCAACAAAAGTCGTGCCAAGAAAAATGAGGGTAGGAGACTTAGTGCTCCGAAAAAATACAATACCCGATAAACACAACAAACTTTCACCCAACTGGGGCGGGCCTTACAGGATTATTGGCGATGTTGGAGGGGGAGCTTATAAGTTGGAACAACTAAATGGCCAAAAGGTTCCACGAACATGGAACGCCTCTCATCTAAAGCAGTATTTTAGTTGATAAAAACAACAAATGTAAATGAAGTCGCACTCTTTTTCCCTTTCTTTGGAAAGGTTTTTAATGAGGCGACATTTGTAATGAAGGGACAATTGTTCCCATACGAAATAAAATTAATGAAAAGATCATTTCAACAGAATCGTGTATATTTTTTAATTTATATTACGAGTTCATGCAATGCAAATCGTATCAAGGTATGCAATACCGCGAGTAAACCTTTCGGAATAAGAGAGTATCGCCTTCAAAAGTTAAAAGCCTTGGCAATTCTAGTGGCCACTAGAAACCAAGCCTCGTCGAAAAATCGGCTAAGGTACGTAAACCAAAGTAACAACGAAAGTGGGAAACAACTAAAACAACGAATGAACTTAAAATGATTCATTTAAAGTAGAGAAAAGGGGGCGACGCCCATACATGATTTGGAATGAAAATAAAAGACAGGGCAATGCCCAAAGAAAAATTTCAACTTCATAAAATAAAAACAAATTCAAGCCAGGTTCTCGTTGTTGGCGTTGTTGCCCTGGCTTGTCCCAGCTTGAGGATCTTCCTTCTCTTGATCCTCATTCCTGTGCTGCTCATTCCCATCCTCGCCATCTTCTTCGGGCTCACTCTCATCATCGAATTGGGGAAGGAGGTCGAGGCTAATGTCATCATCACCAACCACTTGACCATCCTTGATCTCCTTCAGCCACCCAATGCGGGTAAGATCAAAGCCCGGCTCAACTACACTGATCTGCTCTTTAGCCGCCAGAAAGCCTTGAGCATATTGGAGAGAAGCACGCCCTATGATGGAAGCATTCAGGCGATCATATTTCTTTTCCAACTTTTGATATTTGGCTTGAATGGCAGTGTGCTTGTCATTTATGGCTTCTTTAAGAGACTTGGTCTTTTGAAGAAGCAGGTCCGAAGCAGCCAAGTCTTCAGTTAACTTAGCACACTTCTCCTCAGCAGATTTCAGCTTTTTGTTGGCAGTCTCAGCATCAGTTTTAGCCCGCTCATAGGCTGTCTTGTAATCAGCTGCCTTCTTCTCAAAACGGTTCTTGGCTGAGATCAACTCCTTCACGCACTGAGCCATTCCCGCCACAGTACTGGCGGCAGAAAGCGCGTGATGGATCGCCAAGGAAGCAATGTTGGGGGGGCCTTGACCGGAAATGTCCTTGTGAATCCGGTTGTCAAAAGTACGGGTCATGAATTCCAGCCCGTTGAAGTGAGGATCATTCAAACTTAGCAAAGGGGGAGGAGCCTCGCCACCAATGGCTGAACTAGGGCCAGCCTGGCCAAATGGAGTTGGTGGGCGGTTGATCAGCGCGCTTGAATCTTGTTGAGGGGGCGGGACATTATCATGTCCCTTCTTTTTCTCAGCTGGATGACTTTTTGGATCAAGAGTCGATTGGTGGAGAGGCTTACCACCAGCAGCACCTGAAGTTTTTTGACGTTTAGGGTCCCTGACGTTGTCAGAACCCGAGGTACCTTCATTCTTCTTCTTCTGCTCAGTTTCGGCGGCCCTCTTCTTCGCCGCCGCGGCAGATTGGGCGAGGTATTCCTTCATCTTGATAGGGTTCGCGTCAACCTTGGTTTTTCCCATTGTAGCTGTATGGAAAACACCAATTAGACAAGATACATGAACAAAAAGAGAAACAAGTTATGTGCAAAGATTATAAACTTACTAAAAAATTGATTTAAAGTGCCGGATTTCGACGCCTCAATCAAGTCGTGACCGGAAATTACCGGTAGTGTGCGGAGGTAATCGGCGACGCCTTGTTCAGATTCATCCAAGGCGTCGTATGAAACGGATATTTTTCGGCGAGGGTTCTTGGTCCAGTAAAAAGGGAAGAGAGGGTTATTGTCGGAATCTCGGAACAAGTTCTTTATTTCGGGCGACTCCACAACTTTAAAGTATTTTTTCTGCCATACTTTGTAATGGCTTTTAAGGGCGGTGAACCGACTCATGTTCTTACGGGCTAAAAGTGGAACCCATTTCACAGAAGTAGGTTTAGTGGTGACTGATTTATAGAAAAGGAAGAACAAAGGATAGGTTGGAGTGAAACTCAGGTGTTCACAAAGAATTTCAAAGCAGCGGAGAAAACCCCAGGCGTTGGGCTGGAGTTGGCAAGGCGCCACATTCAGAAAAGAAAGAACGTGACATATAAACGGCGAGAAAGGAAGTTTGATGTTCAAGTCTAAGAAGAAATAGCCATAAACAAAGAAGAAATCGGGCGATTCATCGGATGGTTCTTTACGCAATAAGACACAGTCATCTTCGCCACATGGGAGGACATTCAACAGATGATCTTCATTATTCGAGGTGGCGGGATTTATCTTCGTGAACCCTTGAGCAGATATTCGAAGCGAATTAATGCTCCCAACGCTGCTCCAGATAGAATGCAACAGACATTTATCTTCAACTAAATGCACGTCAGAGCGCCATTCAGGTGAAGACAAATCTCCATTAGAGGAGAGAATTGAGTCTACAGAGCCGGCGGGACCGGAATCATCATGGGTAGAAGGCGAGGAGTGAATTTCAATTATAGAGGGGGCGACAACTTCCTCCTCCGTGGAGGGTGAAGAAAGTTCTAGGGAAGAAAGGCTAGCGTTTGGTAAAGACATGCGAGGCAGTTTCATAAAAAGAAGAAAGAAGATGAACAAACTAAAAGTAAAAAGAAGATGAACAGAGTCAAAAGAAGAAAGAAGATGAACAGAGTCAGAGAAAAAAGAAGTAAACGAAGAGTCTCAAGAAAGAGAAAAACTAACCAGAGGGAGAACTGTGAATTTGAGAAAGGAGAACGTCGGCGATAGGGGAGCACCGCGCAATGACGACGGCCGGAGGAAGAAAAGGTTCACCGGAGTTCAAAGAAGAGAATGAAAGCTGCGGTGAAAAGGGTTTTCAGAACAAAAGTTTTAAGAAAGTGAAAAATGAAAAGTGAAAAGGGGATTTTATAGAGAGAAAGGAAGAGAGAGAATGAGTGGGGGAAGATCGTGGGATCGTGGGATTTGAAATTCGAAAAGGTAGGAAGCGAAAAGACATTACTCCTCGAGACGCACAACTGAAGATTGCATTTATAACAAATGATGACGAAATCCCGGAAAATAAGGATACGTGCGTCAGTTGAAAAGACGTGGTTGACGGTTATGATTAATGGCGACATATCTTTGAAACGGCAACAAAGGTGGCGAAGCGTGAAAATGGCGATGTAACAACGAAAGTAAAATGGCGATGAACGAATAAACAATAGAGGCGAACTACTAGGTAACATGATGAAGACATTTCGACTCTTTACTCGAGTCTCATGTCTTGGGGGCATGTGGACTGGGCGGGACATAAAGAAGATTATGTCCCGCCCAAAATGAACAATAAATGATTGAAGATAGCCATGGCGGGAAGTGCGACACAACGAGCTTCATTGCCCCCCTTAGATGATGGACCCACAAGCCAGCTGGAAGATTCCTTTGGATTTGTCTTATATGTACAGGGATTTGGGCCCCGATTGTCAGGCCCAAATATAGGAAAGGTCCATATCATGACCACCCCCTCTATAAAAGGGGAGGTCATCCACTTGTACGAGACCAACTTTTTCAGCATTAATGAGAATATTCCTTTTATGGTAGTTTTGCTATTTTAGTGCTCTGCTAGGGTTTACTTTCTGTCACTCTTTTACGTAAGCTTGCCCTAGTACAGAACATTAGCAAATATGGTTATTGGAATGTTCAACTCCAACCTAGAAAGGTTTGGATAACGATCAATGGAATCCCTCCAATAGCCAAACAAATCCAATTTAGGATTAAACTTTGGATCAAGGTTTCGCTCATTCAAATAAGCTTCCAACTCAGATCTTCCAGTGTCATCATTTTGACTCAAGTGATCAATATATTCCTAAGACATGAAAAGAAAAGTAAAACAAAGTAACCAAGAGGAATATACAAATAATAATGACAAAGTAGACATATATAAAATGTGTAACAAAACTTACATATATAGGATTATAACAGCAACCATCACGTTGGCATTTTGTTGACTTCGTGGATCAACATGAGAACTTGATGCGGTCGATTCATAACTAACTAAAGCTAGAGGGTTTTGGGTATTGTTCATCAGAAGAAATCTGCAAGGGCCGGGTCAAGGGTCGGGTCTTGGAGCGGTTTTTTCGATACCTATGTAGAGGTCCGAAAACGTAGCTGCAAGGTACGGAGTATCTTCCCTGCAGATTGCAAATCTGCTGCTGCAAGCTTCCCCTCTTCCCCATTTGCCCCCCTTTCTCATCTTCTTTCTCTGTCAAATGCTTACCATGGCAGCTATAAAAACCCAAACGGTGATCAGCCATTGGCACTGCTTGAGTCATCGAGTAATCCCTCCGATAGTCTTCTCGAAACACCCATCTTTTGTTGAGGTTTTGGTGTCATGGCTTTGTTGTCTCGAAATACCCAGATTTGGCTCTATTCTTCCCTCTCTGTTGTGTTTCCCTTTCAATAACCGCCGCCCCACTTCACTGGAGAACCGACAAACACCCCCTTCAACAGCCGCAAGCATCCCCGACGACACAACCACCGCAAAACCCAGTTTGGTAAGTTTCCCAGTGACCCCCAATCACGATTTCTCTTCCCTTTTGTAATGTGATACTTCCTTTCCATTTCAATTTCTTAATAGCACATGCAAGAAAGGTCGATGTTAAAGTTTTCATTTTTGACAAACAGCTAGAGGTTCCAGCTTGGAGGATCCCCCAATTTTGGTACCCTAATTTTAGTATAATCGGTTTGTTACTAATGTGGGAGGCTCAGATGATGTTGTTTACAGTGTCAAGGTGAATGCTCCTAATGGTGTTGATGTTAGTGTCTCACCAAAGCAAGCTTGTGTTCAATGCTGAGAACAAGACACAGGCTTTTGAGGTCACTCTCACTACAGTTGGGTATGGTGGTTCTCAGAGTTTTGGGTCCATTGAGTGGAGTAATGAAACTTACCGTGTGAGGAGCCCAATTGCTGTGAGATTTGGCAGTGGATCCTCATCATCATCCATGTGAATTGCACTCAAGATTGTTGATGTGGAAACACGCCTTACACAGGTTATGGGTTCAACGTCAGCCTCTTTGTAATTTTAATTTTAGCCTATTGTACAAAGTACTACAAACTACAAAATATTTATTCTGTATGGTGGTATTCTCAATGTTGTTTCATGCAGTTGTACTCTAGATTAATCTTTTTTTTTTGTACATTGGAAAGATAAATTGCACCCGCCAAGATTCGATCCCTGGACCTCCCCATACCCAACCCATATGTCCACAGCTCCTACCACTTGAGCTATCCTACGGGGACTCTCTAGATTAATCTGAAATAGTTATTGAAGGTCTTCTAATAATTTATGGGGCTAAAATAGAATCTTGCATAAAATGTCTTCAGATAATTGGGGTGTTGCATATTGATCTCATCTGATATGTTGGTGTATCATGTAAAACAAGATGTAAGATGTATATACCTAAGGACATTTGGATTTGTCATGTCAAAATAATGCTAATAGTATATTAGTACTTCATGGTACCTGAATTTCAAAAATCAAATGTACTCTATTATGAAGTTATTTATTTACATTTGGAAAACTCAATGTACATGGATCTTTATAATTTTCCAGCATCACAGCAGGACAGGTTTACCTTGGTGGGTGGGGTGTGTTAAGTGTATCTTTTCTATTATTGTTGTGCATCATTCAATTATTTAAGTGTTCAGTGATTCATCATGTTATTTCACAAGTTTTATGGCTTTAATTTAAAATTGCCAGTGTTTGTGTTGTTGGAGACTAGCCTTTCTTTAATTTTTTGAGTATTTGTGTCTTTGGTTGCTTCCCTGTATTGATATTAGTATTAGAACTGTCACTTATTAGTTATAATAGCATAGATCAAAGTATTTTAGGCAATGGAAGTGCCTCCATTATTCCCCATTGCTTATCTTGCAGTGTGAAATTTGAGATTCTCACATGCATGTTTTCACTAATTTTCATGGAATAGGTATTTTTTTATAGGAACTCTATTTAAGGTGTTATTTTTAAATTCTAACAGGTTAGATTACAGGAGACTTAGGAGGTTTGACAATATGTCATAAGAGATCCACCAAGGAAGCCATAGTGTAGGATTCATTTTGTAGTTTCAAGTTTGATTTAAAGATTCATTATGTACTGACCCTAGATTTAATGAATGAAACTGGATCAACTTATGTACTATATCATTCTACAAATGAAGACATTAGTATGATGCCTCATTCAACTTATGTACTGCATCAGAACTAATTTGGGTAAATTTCATTTCATATGCTATTATAATTGTGGCAGATGTGAATTGCAGGCACTAATATATGATTAATTGCATATTGTGTGGATGAAATTGATGCTTAGAGAGTTTTTGGATATACACTTTATAAGATGGGAAAATACCAAGCTTTCTTATCCCTTGAAAAAATTTGACTCTGATATCTCTGGGGAAGTTTTCACAAAGGCCTTTTCATTCAGAGAATGCGAGAGAATGTTTCATCTCTTCCAAAGTACATGTTTTTATCATATTTTCATTCCTTGAAGGAATCATTTCTTTTGAAGTTAAAAAAAATTCTTTGAATCTTACATTTACATCTTCTTACTTCCAATTTTGTGCAGTGTCAAATTAGAACAAGGAACTGTTACGTCTTTACTTGAAGAAAATGGGACAATCAAAAGAGTGCGGAGTGCTCTACAAAACCAAGAGTGGACAAGAGCTCACAGCAATGGCTCCTCTCACAATAGTATATGTGATGGTTGTTCTCCAACTTGAGACGTTCTCTTTTCAACCCAAAGGTAATTATGCTTATTGTTGATTATTTGTTTAATGTGTATTTGGAAACTTAGGTAGATTTTTTTTCTTTCGAAAAAAGAGAATAATATATCATTTAAAGAAATAAAGAGTCATTACATAGTAGGAAACTTAGGTAGATTTACACGTCTGTGGAGATGTGATTTTGAAAATAAATCAGGTAGGTTCACATGTGTTTGGATCAGTGTTGTCAGAATAAGTTTTGGATAAAATTGATTTTGGTAAAACTGATGATGGTAAAAAGTGAGTTGAAAGTGAATTGATTTATGTTTAGATTCATTTATAGGAAAAGTGATTTCGATAGGATAACTTAATGTTTAGTACAAGTTGTAGAATTTTGAACTCATTATTTGCGCATCATCTTGGTGCTTAGCCACTTAGGTCATGTTATTGATTGAGCAACCCGCACATCATATGTTACTCAGACTAGCAAAGTAGCTATGACTTTATCCAAACCCTCTTCCTTTCAGTTTCTTCATTTCTCTTTTTAGTGTTCCTCAATGACTAACAAAATATTCTGAACTTCCACAAGTTTTTCCAGTTTGTCTCCTCATTCTCTTCAAACTGTGTAGTATGTTATTTGGAGTTGATCTTAACTTCTTCCTTTTTAGTTTCTTTGCCACTATACATTTCTTATGTGCACTATGAGAACCTACTCTTCTCTTGGTTTCTTTGTCAATGTTAAATAACTGTCTAACCATTTTTTTAAAACATGTTTCATCTTCTTTCCACTTTTTCTGGTCTAAAGTAAGTTACTTATCATGTTAATTAGCCATAGAGTATAATTTATTTTGGTCTTCAAATTTTATATAAATATTGTAAAAATTGATGTCCCCTTTAGAGTTGTTTGATCATTCTAACACATTAATTTATGGTCATTTTCAGGGACTCTTTTTGCTCTCTTCCTTTTCATTTAGGCAATGCTTGGTATCCCAAGGATGAAATTGTTTTGAGAATCCCAATTTTTGACATGGTTGGCTGGGTTGTGGGTGTTGATTAGAAATGATATCTCTTAAATGAAAATTTAATTCATTTAAAGCTCGCTAACTTTCAGTTGCTATGGTAATTAAGTTGTGTGCTATCAATATGCTTTTATGGAAATATATACATAGTTTGTTTTAGAAAGCTGAAATTTGATTAAAAGGGTTAACCACAGACTGCATTGAATTATCCGTTTGAACTTGGAAGGTATCTCATTTGTTAGTGTTAAAAATATGTTTTGTATTTATTGTGTTTGGCTTTGGTTAATGCATTTATTGATGTTTGTTTTGTAGATTTTTTAATTTTTATGATTTATCCATTGTCGACTTGGATGTTTTACCCTCATTGATAGGTTCATATGAATCTCTTAATGTGAATAAAGCTGAATTCCATCGAAAATTAAGATAACACTACTTTAAGTTGAATTCCATCGAATCTAAATCGTGGTGTGCTCAAGTGTTCCATGCTGAAGTCATGCAATTTATTTCCAGTTCATGTACTCAGTTTTGACCAGCTAGAGCTGGTTTTGCGTCTCCTTCGAACCTCTTTGCCCGAATTTAAATATTAATTAAGTCTAATTTTAAATTATATTCTTATAAATATTAATTAAATATTTTTTAGTTGCAGCATTGATTTAATTTTAAATTTTAAATTTAAAAAATGAATAATATAAATATATGTGGTATGGTGGGATCTGTGTAATAATAAAATAAGGAATCATAGTTGGATTAAATTAATCGTAATTTTTTCAACGAAATTAATGATTTAGATCCCGTGTGATTCACGACATAAGATTCGAGAAGGAAAGGGTGCAATGTGATTACACTAGCTCATGGTGGTTCTTTTTCCTTCCAAATCCCAATTAATAAACAAGTTGTTTTTTTCTTTTCCATTTGTTAATGGATTCAATGGACTGAATGGAGGTTGTTACTGACACTGTTAAATTAACATGGTGGGATCATCCATATGTACCACACTCATATAGGACTCTTAAAGTGAAAATATGCTAATTTGAATTCAGTCAATTTTCTATTTAAGGTTTTATCATCACTTTATTTCATATGGTGTTGGGATACTACTTCTGATGTCTCTTTGTCAATCATATTGTGTCACACATGGATGTACTTGCGCATCAAAAACACATTCATTGATATGCTTTTGATGGGTCTTCCTTTTTCTCCTTTCCTCCTTATTGCACCAAGACTAATTTGTTGAATTGACAAACATATTGAAGATTGTCGCATTCCTTCTCTGCATTTTGGACCGATAAAAAATGTTCTTCTTATTTTATTATTTTCTTGCAGAGCCAAGCTGATTCCAACCGAGTGATTTGAACATTGTGAGCAGATGTGCTGGCTCCTTTTATAATTATTGTATTTATTTTGGTTATTGTATTTCTATTTCAAATGATAGAAGGCTTGATTCTATGAACTTGGGGTTGCAGCCAAGCTAGGTCTCTCCCTATAGAGAATAGATGTTTTTGGACTATGATAACTCCAATTTAATTTATTAAATGAAATCAATTTAATTCTATGAACTTGGGTTGCACACTGCCCTACCTTGATTAACATGGTATTGCCAAATGGCTATGTTACTGAGTGGTTTTTGAATTGGGATGAAATGAGCTACCTTAAATGCATGATAGCCATCTGGTGGTATGAGTATTGCGGGGCAAGCAGGTTCAATTTCACCAATCAGTTGAGATTTTTCAAGCTGCAAGTGCCTGATACTTTTTAAGTTGTAGTTGTTCGAAGCCCTTGAGTGTGTGGCGGTTTAATTGTTTCAATTGAAGTATGTAATAACTTTGGTTAAAAAAAAAACTTTGGTTCTATGTTTCTTAGCGTATTGTATGTGTTGATGTTTCCTATTTGTGTACTTAGTTTTGACATTGTGAAAAAATAATTAATGTGAATATATCAGTATTTGGGATCTGGTAAATGGTAATAAAATAATGAATCGTTGTTGGATTAAATTAATCGCAATTGTTTCAACGAAATTAATGATTTAGTGCCCGTGCATCGCACGGGTATAATCACTATTACTCATCATAAAGCTTGAACATCTTCACTTTGATATTATTAAACTTACTTTCACAAGTAGAGGGATCAAGCTTTGAATAGTAAAATTGTAGGTCGTCAAGTTTCATCCTTGGATCGAAAATTGTAGCAATTGAAAGAATGACACTATAATCACTCCAATATTTGGTAAACTTGATCATCATATTCTCCGTCATGCTTTTAATTACCGGATCATCACATTTAGCATTTTCATTCAACAAACATTCAATTCTCTATACATTTTTTTTATAAGCCATATATATTATATTGAAGTGAAGCACATGGGGTACTTCAACCCAATACAAGAGGGAAAATAGGAGAAAAGAAAACTACAAGTAGTAAAATTACAAGACAACAACAAAGAACCTACTACTAGAAAGAGCCCACCACCCAACACCTCCATGGAGACAGATTAAAGAAATCATGCCTCATTAAAACCTTACCAGGAAAAACCCCCATTGGTAGAACTTGGTGAAGGAAAAATATAGATTTAAAGTTGGGTAAGATGTGTTGGAGATGAAGTTAGTTATGCAATAAAATGGCCTCAAAAACTCACATTTTCTTCGCCCTATTCCACTCATCATTTGTTGGGCAATGGATGTACTTTGGATCACGAATTTTAAAACTCCTAAAAGCACGACGATACTTGAGAGCACTTTCAAGCATAAGAAAAGTAGAATTCCACCTAGTAGATACATCCAATCTCAAGCCCACCTTGGTGTCAATACCTCTCACTTGAAGAATGCATTTTTTAAAAGCTAGCTTTCTTACATTTGATCCTTTCACATATCTCACACTCTTTATAATCTTTTTCAAAGTATCATGAGCCACCTTTAACCCCTCTTGAACTATAAGATTCAAGATATGGGCACTACACCTCACATGGAAAAATTCACCATTACACAACAAGCTATTTTGCAATTTAAATTGCTCAACCAAAATATTTTGCATACTATCATTGGCAATAGCATTGTCTAAAGTGATGAGAATTTTTTTTCTATCTATACCCAATCAGTCAAGCATTCAAACACTTTCTTTGCCAAATCCTGACTAATGTGTGGAGGAAGCATTTTGCAGAAGGCAAGAATTCTACTATTCAAACAGAAATTACTATCCACAAAGTGCGTAGTCAAACAAATATATCTCTCTTGAGTAAGAGAGGTACAACAATTAGATGTCAAACAAATTAGATTTTGACACTTTTGCATTGCATTCTTCAATCTCTCCTTTTGTTCAAGGTGAAGTTTTCAAATATCAGACACATCAGTATTCCAACTCAAATGTGATACATACGAATTAAGCTATGAGTACAATTCCCTAATCCATTTATATTCAAAAAAAAAAATTAATGGAAGACCATGCTCAGCTATAGCCATAGATATTACCTCACAAACACACTTTTGGTTAAGTACTCTACTCTTCAACTTCTCTGCCCGATCAATTATCATTGTAGCCACATTTTTATCTTTAGCAATCAAGATAAAATAAGCAATTAAGCATGTAAAGATAGTATGTAAAATAAGCACACTGCATTGATAGTGGAGATGACCATAAAAAGAATGTTTTTTTATAACTAAAGAATATATTGATTAAGCATAAGGGGTAACCCATATACAAAGAGGGAAAAGATAAAAATAAATAGAAGGGAGGAAGCATAATAATGCAAAATACAGCACCAATGGACAAGCCAAAAAAATTCCCCCTTCTACTGCAAACAAACAGAATACTATATAATTCCAAAGAAACAAGATAACTTCCCAAAACTTGGCTATACCCTACTGAAACTATACCAGCAATTAAACCAAACCAGATTACCTTCTCCGCACACCTTACACTCGACAGTTAGAGGAGAAAAGTTATGACATCAGCTGTATCATAAAAAGAATGTCACCTAGCTAGACTCAATATCACTTTGCCAAAGAAATTGAGGAGGAAAACAAAAGAAAAAGTTTCACTGACACTATTAGTATGGTCTCATTCCTTACCCATCAAATAGTAGAAACCCAAACAATCAATGAAACCAAATCACACGCTCAAATCAGATTGAAATAAAGCCAAGGGAAAGCACCAAATCAGCCAAGGGAAACATTTAATTAAAACAAGAACAACCAAGGGACCAGAAACTCATAAAAGGGCGCAGAGGAAACAACAACAAAAAATAACATAACAGTGATAGAGACCACTCATACCAGATTGAAATAAAGCCAAGTTCAAAAGATGTTATTATTTTTAGGCTTAATCCTCAAATTGGTCACTGTCTTTGTCTCGTCGTCTGAACTAGGTCCCTCATCGAAAAAATTTGTGCAAAAGATCCTCTTTTTTGTAAATCGTTTGGATCAGGTCCTTGCCGGAGCCCGGAGCTCCGACGAGTGATGAAGTGTCACGCTGACTGTGTCAATAGTGCCTACGTGGAATTTAAAAAAAAAAACATATATAACATTTTAATTTAATTAACAAAAAAAATAAAAAAAATTGACCCAATTTCCCAATGCTCCACGATCTGATTATTTTTCCCCAATTCCCCAACGCTCCACGATATGAATTTTGACACAAAACATCATTTTCCCCAATTTCCCCATCTGCTTCCTCTCCTCCTCCTCCTCCATCTTCTTCTTCTTCATCTTCTCCTTTCATAAACCCTTTCAACATCACCATCACAAAGAACCCTAATTCTATTTCCTTTCATCCCAAAAGAAGAAAAAACCCACACCCAGATTTCACAAAGAGAACGATTCAAGAGTTACTGTAAACACCATTTGGGATTTAATTGAAGTTACTAAAGGTGGTGGGTGTGGATCTAGGGCTCTCGAACGAGATTCTTGGCCACCACCACCACTTATGGGTCTCAATCTCCTGGGTTTCTTCTTCCATGGCCACCGCCACCACCACCACTCACGGCTTGGGCACCACCACCACTTCCGAAAGCACGATGGGTCTTCTCTCCAACTGGGACAGAGCAGATCGATGGAGATCTGAGTTGGGGATCTCCTCCGAGCCCATCACCATCGCACGCACTACTTCTACCAATGTTATTTGGCTAGTTATGCTCATTTGAGATTGATAGGTTTTAGAGATGAAAATGATGAAACATATGCTCTGAAATTGGGGTTCTGTTCTGGTTCTTTCTTTGGTTGATTTTCTGAATTTTGAAGAATATGTATGAGAATCTGGAATGTTATTTCGCGTTTGATTTTTAAGATTGAGTTGTTAGTAAAATTATTAAGATTGAGGTTATAGATCTTGATTTTTTAATTTGGGTATTGAAAAAATGGGATGAAGATGATGGGATGGAGAAGATGAAGATGTTGGTGAGATGATAAAGATGATGAAGAAGGAGATGATATTTGTATTTTCTGGAAATAGAAAAAAATTATGATGTGTAATTGAATTTAGGGTTAAGCATCATATTAGTCTCTGTCTTTGTGTCGCCGTCTGACCTAAGTCCTTTTCCGGAAAAATTATTGAAAAATGTCCTCTTCTTTGTAAAACGTTTGGAGCGGATCCTCGCCGGAGCTCGGAGCTCCGGCGAGTGATGATTTGGATCGCTAACTGGGTTAATGGTGCTTATGTGGAATAAATAATTTTTTTTAAATAAAAAACACATCAGAAAATAATAAAAATTAAAGCCCAAAACTTTTCCTAACACACAAATTAACCCCCAAATCAAAGAAACCCTAAATCCCTAAATCAGAAAATTCAAACCCAGCAACACTAAACCTAAAATCCCAAATTCAGATCAGACCCAACAACACTCAAATAAGCCTCCACACCATTTTTTTCCATTCTCCAGTCTCCACAAAATCTCAAACCCAACAACTCCACACCACTCTCTCCGGTCTCCACCGATTCCCCACTCTCCCACCACCTCCACGGCCTCAAGTCCCTTTGCTCCTTCCCCGCTCAAGAGCGACGAGATCGAGATTGACAAAAGAGGAAGAAATCGAGAAAGAGGCAAGAGCGGCAGGAGGAGCGCTGAACCAGATCTGTGTAACACCCCCTTTTTTCCCATTGTTTTATTTAAAAACGTGTATCAGAGTTTAGAAACATATCAAAGGGAGTATTACACTTCTTCACGAAAACTCATTAAAATTAACACTGATTGTGTTTGAAAATTTATAAGTTCATATGGTTTTCAAAGAATAAATTATTCCTGCCAATAAAATTTCTAAACCAGCCAGATAATTCTATGATGCATAAAATCACTTATTTAAATAGGTTTATCTTCCATGATATTCCAATAAAATTGATCATACTCAGAACTTAATTTCATAAGCACTTCGGCCATCAACAGTACGACATCGCCATAATTTAGAAAATTATTCAACAACTTCCATAAGGAGAGGTTATAAAATCCTCTCAACAAAAGTGTAAAAGTAACGTAAAATATCTACCCAGTGTTACATTACAGAGCAAGACACTTATTTTATAATAATAATAATAATAACATAAGCTAAGACTCTCCGAAGCTACTCCTCATGAGCCACATCTCTACCTCCAGTACCCGAGCGACGTCGCATAGAACATCATTCCAACAGAAGGGTAAGAACTTACATTGTATAAAATATAGCATAACAAAGAGCAAGTAAACAATTCAGATTCAGCTTTATAAACACTTCACCTTTTCTTTAAAATCTGAGTGATTATAATATTTGCTCTCAAGACAGTTTCACAATTCTTATTAATGTTTCGGAAAATTATAAGCTTTAAGAAGAATAATAATTCGACTTTACCACAACAGCAAAACAATTCACCAACAATTCACCAAACACATAAAACCACTAAAAACTTGAAACTTAGTGTGTGAGACTCTAATGTATGCATGTGGTACCAATTGTTAACCTTATCGGTATCACCGCGTCCACTCCAGACAGTTAACCACCAATGAAGTCCACTCCAGACTTCCAGAACCACGCCAGTTATGGGACAAACCTCAATTTTCCGATGAAAACCGACACGTTGCCTCTTGACTAAATGAAGTGTATTTCGTGCAAAAACTCATAAATTAAAACATGCAATTTGAGACCACTCCAGCCCCAAATATATAACATATTTTCTCACCAAATTCCATAACGGAAATCACACCAAAATTGCACAAAATAACACTTCAATATAATTATCAAATCATTCACTATTCCACTGACAAAATAGCAACACAAAATCATCAAATGTCTCATATCAATTACCAGAATCAGTTTCAGAATCAATCCCAGAAATAAGCAGAAACATAGCAAACTTGCATATAATCCTGGAACTAATTGAGCAGTCCAAAAATTATGAAAATTTTACCAAACATAGCCTTATACGTTAGCTTTCATATAAAATTGGTTTCACCCAATTTGGAATTCTGTAGAGAGAGTTATGCTCTCTACAGCACAGGCTGTTAGGGTGTCTGCGAGCAGAAACAGAGTGAACTTGCAGATAATTCTGGTATTGAACCAGCAATCCAAAAATTATGAAAATATTACCCAATATAACCCTATGAGTTAGCTTTCATACAGAATTAGTTTCACTCAATTCAGAATTCTTTAGAGAGAGTTATACTCTCTACAACACAAGCTGCTAGGGTGTCTGCGGGCAGAAACAGAATGAACTTGCAAATGATTCTGGTATAGAACCAGCAATCGAAAAATTATGAAAATATTACCCAACATAGCCCTATGAGTTAGATTTCATACAAAATTAGTTTCACTCAATTTGGAATTCGGTAGAGAGAGTTATGCTCTCTACAACACAGACTGTTAGGGTATCTGCGGACAGAACAGAACATAACCCAATTTTCCCCAAAACCTCAATTTCGCTCAAAATCAATTTTGCTCAAAATCAATTTTGCTCACCACATGTTAACACTCAACACAGTCTCTCAGTTCTGAATTTTCAAAGAAGATGTGGGTTCCTTCATGTTAAACTCAACCTCTGTTATACTACAATTATACAAGGTAAATTCAAACCCTTACCTTCTATGACACCGGTACAAAGCCTCCTTGACCCTTTTCTTCTTGAAGATCAAATTCTAGGTTTTCTCCACCTTTTCTCCTCTCCTTCACCTTTCACGTGTTTCTCTGTTCTGCTGCTTCTCTAATCCTAATTTTCTGATTTCTCTCTTTTTAATTCTCTCATAACCCTTAAATAATCTTACAATGGGTCCCACTCCCAACTACTCACTTAAAACCTAAAACCCTTATTTATCTATATCACACAATAACTTAATTATCTAATAAAATCACTTAATGGCCTTATCATCTAATTAAATCACATAATCATCTAATTAAATCGCATAAATTATCAAAATACCATATAGCATAATAATAATTAAGATAAAATAATAAATAACCTAATAACGAAAAGTAGGGTGTTACAATCTGCGTCGCCTTCGTTCGCACTGTTCATCATCACCGCCATCTTCGTCACCGTCGGCGATGACGGTCTGAGACGCCAGGACCCGAGCGAGGCACTACGCGGCGGGTCGTGTGGGGCGAAACGACGTCGTTGTAATGGGTTCACGGGAGGGAAGACTGAAGGTCGATGGTTTTCTTCTTCATCTCCTCCCTGTTGGAATTGTGGTTTGGGGTTGTGTTGTGGGTGGTTAACAGGGAGGATAATAATTCAGATTTGGGTGCCCTCTGTTTTGTGCTGTTTGATGCTCTTCCTGCTGGAGCTGTGGGAAGCGTAACTTGCCCAGTGTTTTTGTTTCTTTTTCTTTCTCTGAGATGTAACTGGGTTTGTGCCCCTTTTATTAATTCTATTTTTACTTAAACGAAATTGGGGCTTCCCCTTTACTTCTTCGATGTTCCCTTGAAGGTAGTATACCTTTACTAGTGAATCCAAGTCCCAATTTATTTTTTGATTCAATTTCGTTTGAGTTTGTCTAAATTTGATTTGCTTGAAAGATGCTTTATTGGGTAAAATTTGATGTGGGTATGTGAGAATTGGTGATTTTGATGAGGCTTTGACATTGTCTAAACTCTTTGAAGTTTCTTTTACCGTGACTTGGCTTGTGGTTGTTTTTATGATTTTCATTTGATGACATGATGAATGTGAGAGCTCTTGCCCAAGTTATAATTTTTACCCAGATCACGATGAATGATGAGGGTGAAGAGGTTGGAAATGGTTTTTGGGTTTTGAGGGTTTGATTTTTCTGGGGTTGTTATTTCTGGGTTTGGTGAGGATAAGCATGAAGAACATGGTGAAGATGAAGATGAAGATGAAGATGAAGATGAATGACTGAGGATGAGTAAGAACATGTTTCTGGATAGTGTGGTACTTAGGGTTAGGTTGGGGAAGATTTTCTGAATTTAAGGATTAGGAGAATTGGGAAAGTTGGGGTAAGGGTCATTCCGGAATTATAAAAAAATTGGGGTTTTTTAATTAAATTATTTTCCTATGTGTAAAAGTTTTTTTTTTAAATCCATGTCACTCATTTGTCCCAGTCAGCGATCCAATTCATCACTCGCCTTAGCATTGGGCTCCGGCGAGGACCTGCTCCAAAACTTTTACAAAGAAGAGGACATTTTCCAATAATTTTTCCGGGGAGGGACTTAGGTCAGACGGCGACACAAAGACAGTGACTAATATGATGCTTAACCCTTGAATTTAATTTAGTTTGGGTTTTTAATTTAATTTATTTTTCTTAATTTAATTTATTTTTCTTAATTAAATTTAATTTTCTGATGTGTAATTTTCTTTTTTCTTTTTTAAATCCATGTCACATCATTTAGCCCGGTCAGCGTTCCACTTCATCACTTGCCGGAGCTCCGCGCTCCGGTGAGGACTTGCTCCAAACGATTTATAAAATAGAGGACCTTTTGCACAAAATTTTCCGGTGAGGGACTTAGATCAGACGGCGAGACAAAGACAGGGACTAATTTGAGGATTAAGCCTTATTTTTACACACCAGTATCAGTTCATGCTCTCAATCTTTGTAAAAAAGAAGTAAAAGATGTCTTGTTACCTTTGATCAGAAACAAGGAAGCAATAGAGATGACAAGGAGAAACTAGTGTTATGAACACTGGTGGTGGTGTAGGCCACCGGCGAAGGAGAACGAGCCATCGACGATGGAGGACGAGTCGCCGGTGATGGAAGGCGAGCGAGAGAAGGAGAAAAAGAACATGAGTGTGACTGTGGAGTGAATTGTGAGCCATGGAATTTTTTTGGTTTGGATAAGATTTCATTAATTTAAATTTAAAATATGATTTATCTTTTAAAAAATTAATTGAGATTTGGGCGGATCCAAACAAACATTTTAAAAAAAAAACTTAAAAAGCACCTGACCTGCAGGCTGACCGGTTTAACCTGCAGGCTAACCGGTTTAACCCGCGGGTTAAATGGGCCGACTTGTGCTGGCCCAGGTTCTATATGAGCTGATATTTACCCAACCCAACTCTGTCGCGATCCGGGTTGGGTTGGGCTGGCTCGCGGGTTCCAACCCATATTGACAGCTATAGTAACAACCCACTTTTGCGTCAAGTGTATTAAAACAGTGTTGTTAGACGTATTTGAGTGAATTATGCATTTGTTATTAGTTTAAATGCAAATGCCTCAATTAAATGAATGCAAATGTTTACTTTCACTGCACTATTCCAAGTGAGGTTTGTGCTCGTTGATTAACCATCTTAATAGAGCAGTGATCAACTAATTAGAATGCTGCATTTGTTCATTTACAAAGTGCTTTTTGAGGTTCTATTAAGTATTATCTATATTTTTGTTTGGTTACTTATTTAAATGCAAATGTTTAAATCCACTCCACTATTCCAAGTGAGGTTTGTGCTCGTTGATTAACCATCCCAAGAGAGTAATGATCAAATAATCAGAATGGTATTACACCACTTTCAGTTTTTTGTTGGTATTCCTCACGCACAAACACACTGGGTTAAAGTCATCCCCACAAGGCTCCACTTTCAGTTTTATTTGACTTTTACCAACCATTTTTTATCTTAAATTGGGCTAGCTCAGTGTTCTTTTATGGGCTTCAAATTACTTTTTTTTGCTGAGAATAAACTGTACATTTTGACTGTGGCAAAAAAATTATGCACACTTTCACAAAAGAAATAAACACATTAATTTTAGATTCTTTTATTAAAAAATATGTGCATCAATATTTTTTTTATGTTTGACTACAAAAATTTTATTCACGAATTGCATGAAGGAACAATTAATAATATATAATTTGTTGCATATTTATCTATATCATGCTTAGTTGTTGTTTCTAGCCATTTTCATTGGCTTATTCTCTAGATCAAGTGTAGAGTATTTTTTCACCTACTTCATAGTACATATAAAATAATATCTCTTGAGAAATAATTAGAAATTAGTAAAATCACAACAAAGAATATGGTGCAACAACAATCAAAGAGAGCAATAACACAAACCGTAGGTAGCGTTTGGTAGACAGGGGGAAGGGAACGGAACGGGACATATGGGTTCTGTTCTGTGTTTGCCATGCTTTTAATGCGGAACAGAACGGGACAAAAAGCTCTAGGAACGGGACATTTAGGTTCCTAAAAAAAGGTGGAACGGAAGAGAACAGAACAGAACACATAATTAAAATATTTTACGGTGACAAAATTGCCCTCTAGGTCTATTGCGTTAGAAACGCTTCTCTATCATTCTCGTTCTCCTCAAAATCAATTGACGTCTTCTGCGGCTGCTGCGACTTCAATCTTCTCAATCGATTTTCTCACTCCATCGAAGGTATTCCAAAAACTCCACCGTTCTCGAAATTGTTTTGCTATGTACCCACATGATGCTATGATACATCTTCTTGCCATTACTTTTTGGTTTTTAGGTGTTCATGTCTGAATCACTATTTTTTACAATTGATTCCATCATTTTCTTTCTTGACCACAACTCACGTGATGCTATTGTTAATATCTCACCTCTCATACTATTGTTTTATCACCAATCACCCACTAAAAAATTAAGTAGCAGTATCATATTTGATTATAATCACTTGGGCGAGAGAGGCATTTTCACTCTTCAGCGGCGATAGTGTGACACCATCACCCACCATTGGTTATAATCACTTGTAAAAAATTTAGGTATCACGTGGTTAGCTTATTTGGTTAAATTATATTCATTATTTTACAATTTTATGTGAACATACCAGTTCAAAAAAATTTTTTATGTGATCATACTGCTACAATCACAGAAAGCTAATTAACTTGCATGAGATGATAAATTAAGCACAATTAAATTGCATGATATTACTTTCTTTTGTGTAAATTATATTCCCTAATTTCTTTTATTTTTCACAATAGGCACCTTAATAAGGGAGGCCAGGAAATGGCAATGGTGGCTAACAACTTTGCACCTCAAAACCGAGAGCATCACTTGGTTGCAGATGAACTTAAGAAGCTTAATTTAACACATGCTGATCGTATTGAAGCCACTATTAAGATAGCAAAATGTCCTACACTTATAGGGTTGTTTCTCAAGATGGAAGGAGAGGACAGGGATGAATTCGTTAATAAGGTGCTCAAGGATTGAAACTAGATGCTACCAAGAAAGACATATTTATCAGTTTTGGTTATGTTTTTTGGTTCAAAGATACATTGTTAGGGTGTTTTGGTTTACCTCTTATTTAAGTTTTTATTTTATTTGGATGACATTAGAACAATATTTGTTGTTATGATATTTTGTGGATGAATATGAATTTCTCTTCGATGATTTTTTCCAGGAAAATAAGGCACTGTTGTCATTTAAAAATAGTTAGAAATAAAGTTAGTTAACTTAGCACTTGTTAAAATTAGTTACAGTATCAACAATTGATAATAACTCATAATTTTTATAAATTTTGACGTCAATTTATAATTTTATCAGTAGTCTTGTTTTTGAATAAATTTCTACAATGATTTTTAAATTTTATACGGTTGTTATAAATTAATATATAATCAAAATATTTTAATTAGTTAATCCATATGCTTTATAAAACATTAAACATGACAAGGGTATATATGTAATTAACATTATGGTTATGTTCTGTGAAACATGCACCAAACATGAAACAGGATCTAATTGTCCTGTTCTGTGTATGTTTACCAAACACGGTGTACAGAACATTATTGTCCTATTCCGTCTTGTTCTGTTCTGTTCCGTCCTGTTCTGTCCCGTTACCAAACGCTACCTTAAAGTTTCATATAACAATGATACATAGATTGTCTGACATAAACTAAGAGAAACAAATTGTCTGACATAAACTACGATAAACAAATTGTCTGACATAATTGCCACACACAAATCTTTTCAAAACCCTTCAACTTTAAAAGGAATTTAACCAACTTCTTCTTTTTCATTCACATGTTTAACATCAATCCAACTTCGATCTACTTCTTAGGTACAACCAAACAAGTTAAGCATTAATCAATGTATCTGCAATGGAATTGAATTTAGCAAAGAAATAACACAACACCATACAAACCGAGGTAAATTGAATACAACCATCATAAAAGGTTCATACCACAATGTGTTTGATTTGCGATTATGACCAGCCACACCGCAAATACACAAGTATTTTCTTGTGCTTGTTAGACAAACCCGAAGAAAATTATAGACTTAATACTATTGTATTCAGAATGAACATGCCATTTACAATGATCTTTAAGGCTAAATATATGCGAGCTCTTCTATCCCAAACACAACCACTCATTTATCACATAACTAACAAGTCTTGTGATCTGGGGATTCAGACAACAACATTATCAATATAATATCTCAAATATTGTTCAACATACAAGATTTAGACTAACTAAGATTTGTGAATCACCGAAGACTAGAGGCCTCCGCAAGAAATGAGATCGACAAATACATGAGGTCACCAAAGATTGTCAACATGAGATCGCCCATGAGGTCTTTGGAAGATCAGGTCGCCTCGTGCCCATCAGTCCAATTTCTTCGATTCATTCATTAATAATAAAGTCCAATCAAATGACCATTAATTCAGGTCTCCACAACCCATTAGACCCTTCACTTGAGGTATAAAGGTGAAATATGTTTTTTCTCACCATCATCCCTATCCCTATCTAGGAAAAAAATAACTATTCAATTCAAAAGGATAACAAAACATCTCTAGATCATCATGGAGAAAAATCCTAAAATTAAAATTAAAATAAAAATAAAAATATGAGACCCTGAAATGATGTTTGTGCCATTAACCTTTCAAGTCGGTTTATAAAATATCCCTGAGCTTACCAATCAATCGGAATCAAATCCCTTGCGTTGTGTTGAGCATTGCTCATATCAAATTTCCCCAATTCCCAATTCTGAAACCCTAATTCGTTTCATTCTAGGGATTCATGGCAGACCCACCTTCCTCCTCCTCCTCCCATCACACATACTCCTCCAACGCCTCTTACTTCCCCCCGCCCTTCCACCTCCAGCAACCCGCCGCCCACTACGACTACTCAGTCGCGTACGCTCCAGCACCGCCGGTCCAACCCCCTCCCGTCGCGTACCAGTACCCACAGGCGGCGCAGCAGTTCCAGCGCGACGCGCAGCAGCTCTTCCAGCGCGATGCGCAGACGATTACGCCGGAAGCCTTGGAGAGCGTGAAGGCCGCGATCGCCAACAGCGACATCGAGCACAAGGCGGACGGATCCAAGAAGAAGGCGGTTCCCCGGAAGGCCGCCGGGCAGACGTGGGAGGATCCGTCGCTGGCGGAGTGGCCGGAGAATGATCACCGGCTCTTCTGCGGCGACCTCGGGAATGAGGTGAACGACGACGTTTTGTCGAAAGCGTTCTCGCGGTTCCCTTCGTTTAACATGGCTAGGGTTGTCAGAGACAAGCGCTCTGGGAAGACGAAAGGGTATGGGTTCGTGAGCTTCGCTGATCCATTGGATCTCGCCGTCGCGCTCAAAGAGATGAGTGGGAAATACGTTGGGAATCGACCTATCAAGCTTACCAAGAGCAAGTGGAGGGAGAGAACGGATTACGATGCGGCGGAGAAGCAGAAGAAGCAATCCAAGAAGAAATTCAAGGCTTCCAGGGTGGGGGTGTTGCATTCTTGAGATGAGTAAGGCAAAATTGAACAACTTGGCTCTCATTGCACTATCATTATCTCTGTGAATTATGTAGTTCGTATCGTTTTCGATTCTCCCATTTTTATTTTGTAATTTACTTTGGTATGTTTTGGTTTGTGTGTGCAATTTGCTGACTTCTCTTTTGAACAAATTGAGTTACCATGCAATAGGTATGTGAAATATTTGGTCTTTTTGGTCGGTTCGAAGTTTGTCCTTGTTATTTTCAGTTTCTTTTCGCTAAGGGGGCGTCGCTGACATTTGAAAATCCACTTAGGTGAAGTGTTTGGAACTCAGGAATGTGGTTTGTTATCATGTTTTAGTTTGAATTAAAGGTTTTTTCAAACTTTTTCCCTGATTTAGGCGATGATAACTTCAGTTAGTTATGTTGTACATTGAGGTTACTTTGTGATTTGTCTAATGAAGACCCTATTCTATGGCTGCTTAGGATGCATGATCTCTGATTGCTTTTAAAATCTTGTCCCCGCCCGTTCCTCGGTTTTGTTCTACATAATTCATGTGCAACTGCAGCCTCCTTTTATTGGGTTGTTTAGTCGTTTGAGGTGGTTAATGTGTTAAAGCCTCTTCAAATTCAGCTGGCTTTAGTAATTGTTGGTAGTTTCGGAAAAAGTTGCAGATATTTTCTAGTGATGGGATGAATGAGAAAGTGAGGTGTGTTGTGAATGAATCATGTGAAAAACTGCACTTCTACCCTTGAAGTACTATACCTCGCCGGGTCTCTACGGGGTGAGTCATATTTAAAGTCTGAATTTTTCTCACGTTAGATGCCTAAACATGGTTGTGAGGGTGTGTTTTAAGGTTCTACATTTATTAGAGATATGAAAAAATAAGTTTTTTTAAAAAGGAAGTGCAATCCTCACCCTTTAAACCAGCTTTTGGGATAGAGTTTGTTATAGACCTGAGTTCTAAAAAAGATAAAGACAAATGATACTTAATTAGAGTGTCCTCTAAAAGCTAAATCTTTAAAATGGCTCATTTTAGTCATAGTTTCAATAATTAAGAAGGACAAAGACCAGATTGGAATTGGATTGAAAGATCATATCTGTAGAACTAGCATATCATAATTGCATTATTTTTTTCTCATGATATACTTGGTATGATCAACTTGCAATTGTGTTTTTTGTAATACTGTGGGATTCAGGGATTCATAGTTGTAGGCACTGGGGTAGCGAACATATTTTTTCAGAACAGAGAAATTGGAAAACATCGGTCATTCTTATTGACATGTAGCATAATAGAGGCTACTGAGCTGTATTCTTTTTTTTGTTAAAAAATTTCATCTTCTAAAGGTCTCAATAATTTTTGTAATATATTCAGTTTACTTACTAATGAGAAATGAAAAATAAATTAGTTAATCTCTGGCATTACACTGAGAGAGGTGTGTGTGCTCTTTCAAACTGAGAGAGGTCAAGTCTATCTAGTATAGTGCTTAATATTGATTGGATATACACTCCATCCAGAACTGAAAAAAGTCATAAAACTGATATGAAGTCCATTTGAGGCAGTCACAGTCTTACAAATCTGACGAATTTGGTTTTGTTTTAGGAATTAGATCTTGGCCATAAATGGCATAACATTGTTATCAGGTACTTAAAATTCGACCTAGTCTATAGGGCTTTCAACATATTAAAACTCAGCAGATATGTCTTGAATTCTTTGTGTGGCCTTCACAGAAAATATGATCTTCCACTTTGACAAATTCAAGAATTCATGCCTGAGTTTGTTCATTTGTTATCTTAACCTTCTCTTTGATTTTTGGTTTGGTGTCAATATTCAGTAATGTGGTCCAACGAGGTTACTTATTGGGGAGCTGATCAAAATGTACATTTTCTGTTTCGTGTATGTCGCCATTGCCTGGACGTTTACCATGTGCTATGTGAAATTGTGAGCCGTAGGGTTTATACTTTGTTAAGTGTTTCCTCATGTTTTTTAGTTAAATCTCTTGAAGGTGTTACTGCATTGCATTAGAGTGTTAAAGTGAGTGTTATTAGCATTTTTCTGCTTCTAATTTATACCAAATTTTCCATAAGTTTACAAACCAACTTATAAATCAGGTAAACACACAAGGCAAAAATCTCAGTGCTGGTGAAGCTAAAAATTGTTGGAGAAGCCACCAAAGAACAAAATTTGGTATGGATAGGATTCGTAAAATTTTGTGGCCAAGTAACCCATCCAAACATTTTTATGAGTAAATATTCAATCTAGTGTGAACAGTGATTTTGATAATCAATTAGATCGAGATCTAATTCTCATTATTATATTTCAGAACATGTAATTGGAGATGTTTCGACAATTTTAATAGAGGAAAGAAACTCTCGAAAAGAAAAGTTCAATCTAGTTAGAAACGTGTGGTATGTGTTCAATATTATAACCTCAAAAATCTAGTTAGAAACGTGTGGTATGTGTTCAATATTATAACCTCAACATCCTTATTTCACCTCACTTAGAATAACCTTCACGGCTGCATCTGCGGTGGGTTCTTTTGAAAGTGAATCAATATGTTTTAAGTCTATGATTTATACACTCGAATTTAAAATGGTTATTGAAAAACAATTTCCTCTTTTTTGTCCTTGAATTATTTTTATTTGATTTAAAATAGTTCTTATGGTGTCATTGTTAACACCAAAATTTCTAGCTTTGGAAATTTATGAGTGAGATATTGGATATGTAAATGCATGGCATATTTTAGCATAATCTCTTCTTTCTACCAAATTATTATTACATGTATTGGTTGAAATCATATGCCAATTATTTTCCTAGTCGAAATATGGCATAGTCGAAATATGGCATCGGTCTTGGAGTCGAGATTGTATGTTTGAGTTCAAAAGTAAAATGACCAAGAACTTTGAAGTAGTTTAAGTGGTAATCAGCCATGATTCAATCCATATGGCTCCACGTAGCAAGGAGGTTACCATACTTGAAGATATGTGCCACATTCACACCCACGTAGCAAGGAGGTTTCCATATTTTAGGGGCCACGTTCACACACGGTTGAAGATTTGGAATTACAACACCATTTGCCATGTTCAAAGAGCACCGGAGTACAAGATACTATTCAAGAGAAGTGGAGGTTATTAGGGTTCTGGCTTCGGTGGGTCAGTGAAAAACTGAACCACCATGATACAGTTTAATATCCACCGTCAGATATATTATTAAAAAAATAAACGGTTTGGATTAAAATGCATTTTACAGAGATACCCTTCTTCTTTAATCTCCTATTTTCTTCCTCTTCCATGGTATTACAGTACCTCCGCCACTTCATGTATAGTGTCTCCGGTGTAGGGTGGGGCGGCTCGATTTGCAAATTGCACAACTGATTCTGAAAATATTATCCTTGACAGATTCTAAACATCGGCATCCCCTTTATCTTTACAGCTTCTCAGACTGTGTTCATACACCCCCATTCCTACCGTTCTTCCTCTCCCCCTCCTCCCCCAATCGCACCCCAACCCCCTTCTCCATCCCACATCCACCTACCTGTCCCCACATGCCAAAAACGATGGAGGGGAATGGGTTTCCCATGACTATGAGAGTGTAAAGGTGCAATCTTGAGGAAGGGAAAGAAGAAATTGGTGTAGCAGAAGAGGCAAAAGAGGAACTTGAGGCAATAATTTGATGATTATTGTGGATGCATGTGAATAATCACAGATCTTTCGGTGACAGATCTCGCAGGAAATTTTGAAAAGGGAAGGAAGAGATAGAGGAGGAGGAGGAGGAGGAGGAAGGCAAAGAATGGGAAAGGTGGAGGAGGGAAGCAGAGAAAGGGGAAACGAAAAAGCTCCTGCCACCAGATCTCTGTTGTTAGCGGTTGAGGCAGAGGGGAAAGGATAAAGGGAGAAAAATGGAATTTTTTTAGTAATTAGGGGTATTTGTGTCTTCACAATGAAATAATTGAACTGCACCACCGTGGTTCATTTTGTAACTGAACCACGGAAGACTTCGTCGGTTATTAGTGGTCTAGGTAGTTTATTTTAAATTAACACATGTCCATTAGGTGGCAAGGTAGTTACTAGGAACTTAGTCTATAAATACTAGTTTTGATTGTAATGTAGGCAGACTCACACAACTACTCAAAACTCTCCATGGATGCCTCCAAGTCTCATGTGACATATGGCTACAAAGAGACTAAGAGTGTGCTGTGATTCTCACCTTTAATTTTCAATGCAATTTCATTTCCTTTGCCATTTTGATTTCCTTTTACTTTTTGTTCCTCTTTTTCCTTTCGATCCTTTACTCTTTTTTCCCTTTTGTTCATACCGTTCTTCACAAAAATCCAACCTTGACATTTAAAACGTCTTCACTAAAGAACCCAGAAAGGACTCCGAATCCGGTCCTTAAATTTCTTTTGGATTCTATTTTTTTACCAAAAATCAGTGTAAACAAATTGGCACACCCAGTGGGACCATTTTAGTGAAAACTAAGTTTTAAAGTGTCATTTAAATTTGGTCTTGAGTCTATTGGAGGTGGATTCAAATATCAAGACCATAGTGACTGTGACTAGAATCTGTTCGTTCACCCAATATTACTTTCCAATTGGATATACACACCACTTGATAAAGGCTATATACGTGTGATCGTATTCAGCCTTTGAATTTGGTCCTTTTGATTTCAATTTGAGAAGCAAAGAATTTTGAGGAAATGATTAATGGCAGAATAATAAAGGATGCCATTTATGAAAATTCTGGGCAGAGACCAAATCAAAATGGTCAAGAACATACCCAGTTCAACACATTGAGAATGACCATGCCTTTGATTCAAAGTGGTTCAATGAATTTATTTCCTTCAAATTCAACCACTAATATTGATTTACAATTAATTAGGCAACAAATTGATGAGAGTAGGTACAACATGGTGAACATGTTGTCACAACAGATGTCGACTATGCTAATCCTCTCATTCAAAATACTCAACACTTGACTCGACAATTGTGTCGAATTGCTGATGTTTTTGGAGCACCGCCTTTGAACCAAACGTTCCAGCAAGTTCCTGATTATGATCAAAGTGTGCCTCTAAATTTTACTCAACATGAAGTTCAGAATTTTAGTCAAAATGAGCCTCAAAATTTGCCACAAGATCAGAATTTTGGTCCAAACGAAGTTCTGAATGGACAAGAAAATTCAGTCCAAAATCAGCCACAGAATTTTGATCAGAATTTAGACAACAATGTCTTAGTTAATCGAAATCAAAATGACTATGGGGGGCCACAAAATGTGGCCAATGTAACACCCTCTAAACCCCGCATAATAATATATCATAAATCAGAGTAAAATGCATAACACAGAGGGTGTCACACTTATTCTCCAGAAACATAAATCAAAACACCTGTCATGCTCATAATAAATATATAAATTTTCCAACTTTAATGTCGCAACATCATATGCATAGCACAGCGGATTTATTTCAACTCCAAAATTTAACATAAAGAGAGTTCATATGTAACTCTTAACATCAAGGTACAAAACTAAACGTTTCCCGGTGTTACATAACAGAGCATGACTCCCCTAACTAAACCGTAAATGAAAGACTAGCTCCTCCAACTAACTCTCGCGAGAAGCTCCACTATCTTCGGTACCTGAGCGATGTCGCATAGAACATCATTCCAACAGAAGGGTGAGAACTCATATCATATGGATAAGCATAATAATAAATAATGTAAAAGCTTATCTATGCTCCACATAAATTACTCACATTCACTAACAAATAATAAATTATGTAATTTTAACATAATTAATCAAGTTCACAGTTATGACAAATACTCTATAAATTATAGCTCAATTAGAACATATATAATAGTCTCTAATTACCACCACATCAAATCTCTCCAAAAATATCACCATAACACATATGACTCAAGTGAGACCCGTGCAAATGCCTTTGGTACCAAAGTTGTTATCCTTAGCGGTATCACCGCGTCCACTCCAGACAGATAACCACCAGTAAAGCCCTCGCTCTAGGCTTCAAAACCACTCCAGTTTTGGGACAAGTCACTAGCCTCCACGAGAACTAGCAAACATTGCCTCTTGACAACTATGCAGTGTATTGTGCAAAACTCAACTAACATATGCATATTCAGACCATCTCCAAGTCCTAATTATTTTAGCATATTCATCACCAGTTGCACAAAACACATATTACATGTTATCAATTATACAACTTGCAATCACAACAACTTAGCATCTCAAACATAACATCAATTCAGAAACAACATCATATAATGATTATTAAAAATAGATGTAAATTAAATATAATTCATATATAACAGGTTCTGCAACTATTTCCTAAAGACTGGATTTCTCTCTAAATTTTCCCAAAAACTCGCGACATGCTCATGCTCACCATCTCGCAACATCTCACTGCACAACTCGCCATGTCGCGACATCTCACGACATCTCCCTACGCAACTCGCCATGTCGCTGAATAACTCGCCATGTCGCGACATCTCCCTACGCAACTCACCATGTCGCGACATCTTGCGACATCTTCCTGCGCAACTCGCCATGTGCGCGCACCACGCATCTAATGAACTATTAAACAGATGTAAATCATCAAATATACTCAGAAAAATCTAATATTTTTATCATGGTTCCGTATACACGTTTTGTAAACCTCTATAAATTTTTAAGTCACAATTCAAAGTACAAAAATCAGGAAAAATCGTACACTAACCGCAGTTCGTAAGAAACTGGACAGCTTAACCTATACTCACTAAAATACACATAACTCGAGCTACAGACGTCGGAATGATGTGAAACCAGTGGCAAAAGTTTTGTAACAGAAAAAACTACAACTTTTATGAAGACTACTTCTTCAAATTCGGCCATTAACATAGCACGAAAAAGGGTACAAGAGAACGTAAATTTCTGCGCATCATGCAAGCCTATCATCTACCCCCAAAATCATCTAAAAGCCAAACCCTAACTATTTCAATTTGGGAATTTTTGCAACCTAGGGTTCCTAAATCATGCTTTCTATCATTATCCACTATCATACCAATCCATAAAACATGAATTCAAACCCTTACCTCTTGTAGATCAGTTCTAAGTTTTCTCCTCTTTTCTCCTCTCCTTCTCTGCTTTCACGTGTTTCTGGTTCTGCTTCTCTTCTAATCCTTATTTTTTTTCTTTTCTTTCTTTCTATTTCACTCCTAACCCTTAAATAGCCATACAATGGGCCCCACTCTCAATTACTCACACTAAACCCTAAAACCTTATTTATCTATATCACATAATCACTTAATTATCTAATAAAATCACTTAATTACCATATACCATAATACTAATTAAAATAAAATAATAAATAACCTAATAACAGAAAATGGGGTGTTACAGCCAATGCTGTCGAAGAAGTTCTAAATCATCATGGTTTCAATGTTGGATATGTCAATCGTCCAAATTTCACGTCTCCGTTTTCTGAAGTAGTTCTTCAAGCAGAACTACCAAGGGGAGGAAAGGTTCCAAAAGTTACTAAATTTTCAGGAGACACAGGTGAATAAACTGTTGAGCATATTGCAAGGTACCAACTTGAAATTTGTGATCTTGCTAACAATGAACAGTTGAAAATGAAATATTTTCCAAGTTCCTTGACGAAAAATGCTTTCACTTGGTTTACTACTCTACCTCCTAATTCGATCCATAATTGGAATGAATTGGAAATGGCTTTTCATGAGCAATTCTTTAGAGGAGAAACCAAAGTGACATTAATGGACTTGACTAATGTTGAGAGGCAACCGAATGAGCCAATTGATGACTACTTAATTCGATTTAGGCATATGGAAACTAGATGTTCTACTCATGTGCCTGAATTCGAATTAGTAAAAATGGCTATTGGGGGCCTAGACTATTCGATTAAAAAGAATTTGGTTAATGATGAGTTCATAGATATGACTCAATTGGCTCATAAGGTTAAAAGGGTAGAGAAACTAAGGCTTGAGAAATACAAGCCTGAAGAAGTTTTTCAAGGAGAAGAATGTTCTTGCATAAGAGCCACTCAGAATCCTGAAATTAGTCAAGATGAAATTGATCAATCTGATGAGGATAGTGGTAGTGATGAAAATGAAGTGAATATGGCTGAATTTAAGCCAAAGTCTCCCTATACTTATGAAGATGAGAGCAAAGGAAAATTTCCAGCAAAATCCTTCAAAGGATTGAAGACTACAAGTGACTATCAGAAGGTTATGGTGAAAAGAAGCCAGAATTTGCCAAAGACCTCAAACCCGAAAGGAATTGGCTAAAGTACTAGCACCTTAGTTTGAATTTCGGCATATTGCCGAAAAACGGTCTATGTGACCGAAAATAAAATCTAACGGCTTTCTAAGCCGTAAAAGAGTTGGTTCTCGAGACCACGCGTGAAAAAGTGTTGAAAATTAATTTGCCCAGCCATGGTTTAGCATTCGAAACAATGCTTTTGCCAAATTGATAATTCGAGAGCAGTGTGTCAAGGGGCTCCAAATTATCCAGATCGAAGGTATTAAATGAGTTGGTCGAATTATTTTAAAGAATGGCATATACTCTTGCCAATTTAGCTTCATCAGATGCATGGCTTAGATAAGATTTTGTAATCTTGCCAATTTAAAAGACATGACTAAAAGCAATATACCATGTTGAAGGTGATATTGATGAATGGTCGAAAAACAACATTCGAAGTTTCGATCAACCAATTCAGATATTGGTCTTTGGTGGTCTCAATCTTATAATTAAGATATGTATAAACTGGTTGTCTTGAGATGTTATTTGAGTGGGAATAAAGCTTGAGGAATGATTTTGGCTGCTATTCAACCCAATATTTCGACCAATACTTGTGGAAATACACAATTGGAAATTGACAGCAGCCAACATGGCTAAGTGATTGCAAAAGGCCATGAACTGTTTGGTCAATTTTGGTGATATAACTCAAAATGTTATTCCTCTCACTTCCTTCGAGAAACAACATTTTGGGGGCCTCTGTTAACACCAAAATTTCTAGCTTTGGAAATTTATGAGTGAGATATTAGATATGTAAATGCATGGCATATTTTAGCATAATCTCTTCTTTCTACCAAATTATTATTACATATATTGGTTGAAATCATATGCCAATTATTTTCCTAGTCGAAATATGGCATAGTCGAAATATGGCATCGGTCTTTGAGTCGAGATTGTATGTTTGAGTTCAAAAGTAAAATGACCAAGAACTTTGAAGTAGTTTAAGTGGTAATCAGCCATGATTCAATCCATATGGCTCCACGTAGCAAGGAGGTTACCATACTTGAAGACATGTGCCACATTCACACCCACGTAGCAAGGAGGTTTCCATATTTTAGGGGCCACGTTCACACACGGTTGAAGATTTGGAATTACAACACCGTTTGCCATGTTCAAAGAGCACCGGAGTACAAGATACTATTCAAGAGAAGTGGAGGTTATTAGTGGTCTAGGTAGTTTATTTTAAATAAACACATGTCCATTAGGTGGCAAGGTATTTACTAGGAACTTAGTCTATAAATACTAGTTTTGATTGTAATGTAGGCAGACTCACACAACTACTCAAAACTCTCAATGGATGCCTCCAAGTCTCATGTGACATATGGCTACAAAGAGACTAAGAGTGTGCTGTGATTCTCACCTTTAATTTTCAATGCAATTTCATTTCCTTTGCCATTTTGATTTCCTTTTACTTTTTGTTCCTCTTTTTCCTTTCGATCCTTTACTCTTTTTTCCCTTTTGTTCATACCGTTCTTCACAAAAATCCAACCTTGACATTTAAAACGTCTTCACTAAAGAACCCAGAAAGGACTCCGAATCCGGTCCTTAAATTTCTTTTGGATTCTGTTTGTTTACCAAAAATCAGTGTAAACAGTCATAAAGCTAATGTGACAAATTATTTACACAGATCACATTGAATTCCATGTAGATTTTTCATATTATTTTAGTCTCTTGAAAAATAAATTTCATCAAATTTCCCTCATTTCTTCCACCTCTATAAAACCACTATTTCTCTGTCCACCATACCAACCCCTGAAGCGGTTCGACGAAGATGTTGGTGGTTTAGGAATTTCGAACAAAGCGGCCATGGTGAAGAAGAGGAGGGGGCGATTAACGGATTTTGACGGGTGGTGATGGAGGAGACGGTGTGATGGGGAATTTAGGGATTCTGACGAGGAAGTCATGGTGAAGAAGAGGAGGGGGTGATGGATGAGGAGTTGACAAGGGAGGGAGAAGAAGAGAGTATTAGTGGCTGATGGGATGAAGAAGCGAATATGATTTTTTTCTTTCTAAATTTTAATAATTAAAATAGAATGGAAATTAGCATGTGACATGGGAGGCGATATGGTGTGCCATGTATGAAAGAGAATCGAGCATCCATTGCCACCTCCACAGTTAACGTTTTTTTTAACGGGTAATGACGGCAGGGAACAAAGTCACACTATTATTTTGTCTCTAAGGGTGTATTCCAAAAAATAACCTGAAGGGGCCTTAACCAAAGTAGCCTATTTTAGAGGGACCAAAAATCATATTTAAAAGAACCCACCTTATTGACCAAAAAAAAAAAACCCACCTATGAAAGTTGTTGGATGATGGATTTTACCGGTATAAACATTGGTTTTATTGATCAAGAAGTGATTTGTTACATTGGTTTGAGAATTATAACCAGTGACGCCTTAAGGAACACCATACCTCCTAATAACTTAACTTTTTTATTCTTGGAAAGAATTTTCTTAGTATAATCATATTGCCGGTGCTAAACTAAAGAACATATGTCTGTTTTCCTTGTATGTTGTTTTTAAAGCTTGATGATTGTCATTCTTATCAACTCTAGTGCTGTGTAGTCAGTTTACTTAATTTTTTACTTAAAGACTCAGCACAATTATGCAGGCCCTCATGGCAATGCCAGCTCTAGACTTCAGCCTGTGTCTCTTTCTGATGCCAGTGCGTGTGGTATGGTTCTTATGAATTATTCTTTGCTTTGTAGTGGTAGTTTTTAGGGGTTAAAATGTTCTAGAAAACTTTGTAGTGGTGGGTTCTGTGGAGTTTTCCCCCTTTGTGACTGTGACATACCTGTATGATTATCATATAGGAAATTGGATTCTCATGCTATTTTGAAGTTAAAGACCATTTATTTTGTGTTGAACTTTCATAGGCTATCAACGTTGAAGGTTTATCCTTAGACAAATTCCTTGAACACCAAGTAGCCAACAGTGGCTGGGCAATTGAGAAAAGCCAAGGCAGAGGTCAACTCATTGTCATTCCTAGAAATGAATTTAATGACCCAGTTTTGAATAAGAACACTGCAGATAGTGTACATTTGGAGCATATTACTCGCATATTCCGTATTCCTAGGTTGTGTTTGGATGAGGAAATATTTGAGGGGAATGTAATTTTAGAGGGTATTTCAAATCCCTTCAATTAAAATACCTTGTTTGGATATCTAATGTGGAGAATTCTCAAATTACTAGTAATTAAATGAGGTATTTTACTCAATAGGATTTAGGGTAATTGAAATCACCTCAAAATATGAAGGAATTTCAAATTCTTCATCTCTCCCTTAACCCTATCTAAATTCATTCAAAAAAATTAATCTCGACTTAAAACCGTAAAATCGGCCATAAACCCGAGAGTCGGACAAAAACTCAAAAATCGGCCCAAAACCCTAAAATTGGCCCGACACCCAAAAATCGGGCGAAAAACTGAAAGTTGGTCCAAAACCCTAAAAATCGGCCCAACTCTCAAAAATTGGCCGAAAACTCGAAAGTCAGCACAAAACCCTAAAAATTAGCCGATAACCCTAAGAATCGGCCGAAAACGTGAAAGTCGGTCCGAAACTCAAAAATCGACCCAAAACCCTAAAATCGGTTGAAAACTCAAAAATCGGCCGAAAACTCAAAAGTCGGCTGAAAACTCAAAAATCGGCCCAAAACCCTAAAAATCGGTCCGACACTAAAAAGTCGGCCGAAAACTCAAAAATAGGCACTAAACCCTAAAAATCGGCCGTTAATCCTAAAAATCGGGCGAAAATGTGAAAGTCGGCCCGAAACTCAAAAATTGACCCAAAACCCTAAAATCGACCGAAAACCTGAAAGTCGGCCCAAAACCCAAAAAATTGGCCCGACTCTCAAAAATTGGCTGAAAACTCGAAAGTCGGCACAAAACCCTAAAAATCAGCCGACAACGTGAAAGTCGGCCCAAAACCCTAAAAATGGGACCAACTCTCAAAAATCGGCCGAAAACTCGAAAGTCGACACAAAACCTTAAAAGTTGGCTGATAACCCTAAAAATTGGCCTAAAACGTGAAAGTCGGCCCCAAACTAAAAAATCGACCCAAAACCCTAAAATCAGCCGAAAACTCAAAAATCAGCCAAAAACTCGAAATTCGGCTTAAAACTTAAAATCGGCCCAAAACCCTAAAAATCAGCAGAAAACCTGAAAGGTCTGGATTTAGGTTATTCGGTCAATTTTTGAGTGTCGAGCTGATTTTTAGGGTTTTGTGTCGACTTTTGAGTTTTCGGCCGATTTTTGAGAGTCGGGTCGATTTTTAGGTTTATGGGCTGATTTTTGAATTTCGAGCCGACTTTCACGTTCTCGGCCTATTTTTAGGGTTTTCTGGTCATTTTAGGGTTTTGGGTCGCTTTTTAAGGTTTTGTGTCGGCTTTTGAGTTTTCGGCCGATTTTTTAGAGTCAGGCTGATTTTTAGGGTTTTCGGCCGATTATTGGGTTTTCGGCCGACTTTCGGTTTTTTGGCCACTTTTTAGTGTTTTGTGTCGATTTTTAAGAGTCTGGCTGATTTTTCGACCGATTATATTAAGTTAAAAAAAATTAAATGAAGGAAATTCAATTATATTACCCAAACACATAATTTTACAATTGAGGGAATTTCACCATTTTATCCAAACAATAAAATTTGAAATTCAAGGGAATTCAATTGATTCCCTAGCATTTAAAATCCCTTGAATTTCTACAATCCCTCATCCAAAAACAACCTTAGCTTTTTTTTTTCTATGGTGGACTGCAAATTTTCTTTCCAGAAAGGAGATATGCAAATTTGAGATTGCTTGCAACAAATTCTTGTTGTCTCCCTTACCCTTATGTGCTTTAATTTGAGAATTAGTGGACAGCTATTATACTTTACTCTCATGTTTTGTACTATTGGGTGAAAATAAATTGCTTTAGAATGCTTTGTTATTGATTGGGGATTAATTCCTTGAATAGATTTTCTATTCTTTTTATAGTGCCTATAATATTCCTGACTAGTTGGGCGGAACATAATGGCCATATTATCAAGTGATAGTATGTCATTTGTGCAGGTGAAGTAGTATTTACAAGTTCTCAAGGTAACTAAATTCATGGGGGTGAAATACAAAATGGTTCAATCTTTTAATGAGTCAAAGTATTTTTCTGTAACTAGCAGGGAGCATCTTATTTTTTTCGATCTTCCTCATCTTAAAAATATAATTTAACTCAAAAACTGATCATTTTCGCATTTTGTATCTTGGAGAGAATAAACTGATTGTCTCACTATGTAATTGTCACTTTGATTCCATCTCTTCTCAATCACAATTCGCATTCAATTAATCAATTCTCCGGGCTTGCCTCCCACAATTTTGGTTCATTAGAAACCTTAATTATTTTTTCATGAAGCTTCTACATGGAATGAGGCTATAACAAAATCTATATATTTATCTATCTATAATATAGTAATCCTGAAGCGCGCGCTATAACGCTGCATCTCAGCTTTTTATTTTTAATCAAGCTTGCCACATCAGCTTTTAAACTGGCGTGTCACTTTCTCTAAACCTTCACAATAATATGTTGCTCTTCCACTGTTCTGAATTTCCAACTCTTCGAACTGTTAGAAAAATGAATAAGCTTGATCGTGATGAAATCACTTTCCTTAAAGTATTTCAAGCACTCTCTGATTTCGTCTTAGAGTTTGGATGCAAGAATACTCAGGATAATCAGTCTTGCTTCGAGTTTGCACAAGACTAATGAAAACTCGAAATGAAGGGAAGTGGTTTTCTGGAAAATCAGAGGATATGATTGTGTATCTTGAATTATGAACCTGCACTATATTTATAGGCCAAAACAGAACAATTTATAAGGTTGCGACCCTTCATGAATTGTGTCTGTTACCAACAGATGTGTCTGTTACCAACAGTTGCAAAATTCAAATTCAAAAACGAGCAAAACAAACAGACGTTATGGCAACTGCGTTGCCGTCGCCGTCGATGCATCGTGCTCAAGTGCTCAAGTGTCGTGCCGTCTACAAGCCGCCACTAGCGCCTCTATGCCCACGCCGGTGGCGACACCGGCGAGGGGTGGTGTGAGTGGAACATGTGACATAAAAGTTTGGGACCACCAAACCATGCACATGTGACACTATATCCTCTCTTTGTCCCTTTGTTGAATGGTTGGCATTTAATGATATATAAATGCTTTAAAAAGTTGCTCCACTTTTTATGTGGGACTTGTTTCAAATCCATTCAATGCAAATCAACACACTTGTTATTTTGGAACACTATGTTTAGTATTTTACAACAATCCCCCACTTGTTACATAAATGACAATGCCAATTCCAGAAATAAAAACACCTGAGTGTTAATACAGTTTAGTATCTTTCGATTTGAACTAAACCTTAGTAAATATTGTGCAGAGTATAATCGGAATATTAGGTAGCTGTGCTTTGAATCTATATTCCTAATGATCATACCGGCATAAAAATACACACACTCGTTTGTGGTCCTTCGCCTACATTTTCCTCGCCTAGCACTTTTTATGGCCATGTGCTTTCCTGTTTTCGTGAATTTTATGAGAGAAACTCCAACTCTCATTTGAGACGGCACCATCTCGAAATTCATATAGGTGAAGTTCATATCGTATGTAATTTTCGCAAAACCACATATTTCGATCATGAAGTTCATTAAGAGTATATTGAAACTCAACCCTCAATATCTAATAGTCAACATTGTTGCTTAATGTTGCATTGTCATCCAAATCAACGATTTGTTGTTACCCATTGAATCTTAGGTTAAGGTTTTCTTAACTTCAGATTGGGTTGCTACCGTTGTTGGAACTCTTACTCAAGGAGTTTTAATCCCATACCTCTCGAGGAATTCTTTACTAAGTCTCTGGCCAGTGGCTTAGTAAAAGGATCTGCTAGATTATAGCTTGTTCGTATATAAGTCAGTGAGGTAATTCCTTCTTTAATCATCTTTCTCACGAGAGAATATCTCATACCTATGTGTCTAGATTTCCCATTATATACTTCACTGTATGCTCTGGCTAGGGTGGCTTGGCTATCACAATGTATCAACACTTTTGAAACATTTTCTTTAGCCAATGGAATTTCCAATAGGAGATCTCTTAGTCATTTAGCTTCTTGTCCTGCAGAAGCTAGAGCCACAAATTCTGATTCCATGCTGGAGAGGGTAATACATGTCTGTTTCTTGCTCTTCCAAGAAATTGCCCCTCCAGCCAATGTGAATATCCACCCAGCAGTGGATTTATGATCTCCAGCACTCGATATCCAACTAGCATCGGTATATCCTTCTAGTATTGCTGGAAACCTATCATAATGAAGTCCAAGATCTTTGGTTTTTGAAAGATAACCGAATAACCTTGTAACTGCCTTCCAATGCTCACTATTTGGATTGCTAGTGTATCTACTCATCTTACCAACAGAGAATGCAATGTCGGGTCTGGTGCATTGCATTAGATAAATTAGACATCCAATAGCGCTTGCATATTCCAATTGGGCCACTGCCCTTCCTTTATTCTTTTCAAGTTTGACGCTAGGATCAAAGGGAGCATTTACTTCCTTAAAGCGTAGGTGTTTGAACTTATCTAACATTTTCTCAATGTAATGTGTTTGACTAAGTTCATAACCCCCACTATTTCTTTTAACTTTGATACCTAAAATGGTATCAACTTGTCCAAGATCTTTCATCTTGAAAGAGGACTTTAGAAAATTCTTTGTTTCTAGAATTCCATCCATGGTATTGCTCATGATCAACATATCATCCACATAAAGACAAAGAAATATTGCAGTATCGTTCTGCACCTTTGTCACAAGAATTCGGAATGAATCTATTTTAAATTATGACCGAGTCAAATTTCTAATTCCATTGTTTTGGCGCCTGTTTTAGGCCATATAGAGATTTTACTAGTTTGCACACTTTCTGTTCATTTCCAGGAAGTATGTAACCCTTTGGTTGTTCCATGTAAATTTCCTCATCTAGATCTCCATTTAAAAATGCAGTTTTAACATCCATTTAATGTACTGCAAGATCATTTATTGAGGCTAATGCAAACAGTACTCTAATTGTGGTTGTTCTTGCAACTGACGCATATGTGTCAAAGTAATCAATAGCTTCTTTTTGTTTAAATCCTTTAGCTACTAATCTAGCCTTATAGGTATTTAATGTTCCATCAGCATGAAACTTTTTTCTAAACATCACATATGTAGTCACTTAATTTAATTTACAAGTTCACTGGTTGTCAGGTCATTCCTTGTAATTGAATTTTAATAACTCATACAGTTGATATAAAAAATTTCAACAAACTTATATCAAAGAGTCAACATATATTCATCAACATGAATATCAATTTTAATTTAAAAACATGTACAATTTCACATATGATATATATCAACATATATTCAGTTTTTACACGTTAATTATCAACATGTTTTATTTAACATATATTTTCAACTAAAATATATAATTGAACTCAAACGAAATAGGAAAAATATAAAAAGAAATTCTTTTCTCAATCAGACTATAATCAAATAAGTAACGTTTCTCAAACATTTCAATATTTCCAAATGTCACGATGGTTCCCTGACATTACAACGGTACGTGAACAATCTTGTTTCTTTGATATCTTGTGTTTAACTTTCACACAAGATGGTTCTGTTTTCTTTCAGTTTATTTTTAAAATTGATTTAAAATACAAAAGAAAGAGAGATCGAACAGTTCGACTCCAATCTCCATAAGAGTTTGAAAACAGACACTGCTAGACTAACATGGCACCGTTGGACATGGTTCATCAATCATCAACATGAAACAATGCTGAAAATTCCATTCCCTGTGTGAAATTATATCCAATGTATATCACATATACAAACTCACAATCTCAGTACGAATGCACAGGGATTCCAACATTGATATACTTATATATCACATGACTTTCAGTTACTTACATATCTACTACTTCTTATTTGTCCACTACTGTAGCTATATAACCTCCTATTGCGTTTCGACACGTGTCCTGCTTTTACTTTTTGTTTTTTTTTTCAACCAGAACGTCCAAAACGACATCGTTTCGTATTGCACTGTTTCTCCCCATCAATGACGAACCCAGATTGCATTCGCGTGTCTCAGACCCTTTTCTACCCACTCTGTTGTACGATTCATCTCTATTTGTTGATTTCTCTTCCATAACTTCCTTATTCTCCACTTCATTCTAAAACCCTAGCTGTGATTCAGTGTTTTCGTTCATCTTTCCACCCACTTCTCACCAACCCATCAACTTCGTCTTTTCCGATTGATCTGAGCCTTTACTTTCGGCCGTCGGTTGAAGCTTGCCTCAAGATTTGTTTGCCGTCGTGTATGCTCGAACCATTCACGTCTTCACACTTCAAACGATTCACTGTTCGTTCGTCATCCTTTCTCCTACAAAACCGGAACATAGGTTTGAATGCATCAGCAAAGGTTTAATCTCTCACCAAATGGTCAGTGTCAATCCAAAGCTCCTTTAATTATCTCCTCTCTGTTGTATATATTTTGTACTACTCAATCCTTTCATCTGTATTGTTTAATTTGTAGATGTAGTTTTTTGAAAATCATGTTAGTTTTTTTTTTTTTTATAAATCGTACTACATGTGTGGTTGTGTCACTGTAGTTTCAAAACTTGGCTATAAATACCACATGTTCTGAACTCCCACTCAACTCATTTCCATTTCCCAATTTCTTCTCTTCCAAACTCCCTTGCTCTCACTTATTTCACTGATTTGTTTCATTTGTCCTTATATATGTGTGCCTAATTGGTTGTTTTTTATTTGTTTTGCAGTAGCCACTCCTAAACATATTAGTGAACACATGCATGTGGAAGGCATGGCAATTGACAAATTCAAAAGTCACTTACAAGTGAGTGTGTTTGTATTTCATTAGGTTCCTAACAAGCCTGGACAGATTTCAGCTTTTTAGATGAGTTTGAACTACCATTTTCTTTGATTCTCAATAGCTAACATTGATTCTGCAATATTGTTTTCTCATTAACTTGACTTTGTGATACAAGACATGGCCATTAGAGTGTAATAGGCCTTTAGAACGGATCAATGCCGACAACTAAAATGAATATGTTAATAGTTCCAATCTGAATATGTTAGTAGTTCAAAGTTAAGGATATTAATAAAATACTTTTCTTATGCCTAAGATATAACATAAAATAAGAGGCTTAATTAGGTAATCTTAACGCGAATATGTTTTCCTTCATGAATTTGCTGTAAGAAGAGATGTCATGGTTGAGATTAAAGTTATGTTTCCTTCATAAAATTCATTAGCTGTGTTCTTCAAGTAAAATATCAGCTCATTCTTAAGCATCTTATCACCTTTTGTTGTTGTGATGTCTTAATTTTTTTACAGGGATAAGTTTGACAAGAGTTTGGTGTTGCTGTGATGTCTCTTCTACTAGAGTCCTTTGTTGTTTTTCTGCTTTTGTTGTCGGTTTTTGGTTAATGCTTGCTGTTGCCGATCACTTGCTTGCTGGTGCTGCGAGTTTCATGAAAGGGTAGATGTTTTTGCTGGTGCGGTGTGCTGCTGCTGCTATTTTGTTCATGATACTGCTGTTTATTTTTATGTTGCTCTTAGTCTGTTAGTGCCTTTAGTTTGTTAGGAGTTGTTTCTCTTTTGCTGTATTTTATCGTTTGTGTTTTTGGACCCTTTGTTGTCTTCCTTTTCTGTTTTTCTTGTGCCAGACTTTAATCTCACTTGGGGGAGATCTGTTCCCAAGAATTTCTTTTTATCAATCATGATCTTTTCTTTTCAAGAAAAAACCATTTCCAACTGTGTCCCAAGTTACTGCAACATTCAATCTCTCATGCTTTATGCTCACCCTAGGTTATTACTAGCTTCTGTTTTTGCAAATTTTATTGTTCTTTATGTTCTCATTACTTAGTGCTTAAGATATATCAACTACAAGTTAAAATTATGGCTTTTTTTTTCTTAAATCTGATCATACCGATGATGCATTCCATGTGTTCACCCAAATGCTTAAACTGAATTTTGAGTTCCCATCATATGACTTTACGGTGAAATTGTTTTTGGGGAGTTTGTGAATGAAAATATTAAGGCCAGTTCTTGATATTAAAAGAAGGTGCAAACTATATAACCTGGTCATAGTAATCTTTGACAATGAAATTGGTGCCTTTAATGTAGCATTTATCCATTTGATTTACAACTATATACCTTGGTTTTCAATTTATAATGTTATGTTACCTTACTTTTATTTTTGAAGTTAGAGATATCTACCAAGTCCAGTCCAAATTCCAGCCTACCTCAAATTCACCCTTAATCTCATTTTGATACCCTTTCTCACATTATCTTCCCCCCCCCCCAATGTGTTCCCCACTACCTCTGCCAGCTAGGCAGTTAATTAGTCTCTTTGTAGTTGCACTTTACTTTTCCTTCCATTTTAAATTAAGTTCACTGCTATACTATATTAAGTTAATGCTCTATTTCTTCTTCCAAACACATGAATATGTTGTCCTTTTTGTTTCAGTTACACGAGATTGCAAGTGGACCAAAATCTGCAACAGTTATTGGTCATCAAGGATCAAGAGAAAGTGAGTGAAGCTTTTGTATGCTTTGTTTCACATGTGATAGGATATAGACTTGAAATTGACTTCTTATTTTCATTCTAGAAACAATTATAAAAAGGTAATTATGAGAGGTAACTTTCTGATGTAGAGAAGTTGTTTCTTTTTGTTTCTTCAGGATATTCATTGGTTGGTTGTTCAGTGTTCATGACTTCCCCTTCATGTGTTCCCCTTCTCAGATATCTCATTTGAAATCTGAAATTTAGTTTGTCACATTAATTATTAAGAGCATGTACATATTTTTCAATTTCTTGATAGTGAATCTATAAACTATGTCTGAAACAGATTAAACCACACAAGGCATATTTTGCCACATAAGAGTTTTTTTTCCAGTTATAACTGTTTGTTATCTTTGATTTTACTTAAAAAATATGTTATCTTTGATTTTTCTCTAATTGGTTTGGACCAGCAGTACCTAAGACCGGATGAGAATTTGGAACTCAATGTGGAACAAGAGATTCATGTTTGATGTGATGAATAAAGGAAAAATTATCAATCTAAAAATGAAAATTTTGGAGTTCTAAATGGAATTGAAATATCATATTTTGGGATCTAAATGTGTAAGTTTAATTTTTTTCTTTTCTCTGTATTAGGGCTCTGCAAGGAATTTGTCTCAATCATGAACTTCAAGACTCATCAAGGACCGGTAAAGTTGCCTTAAAGTCTATACATCTTCTAACATGAACTCATATTCATGTATTAAATGTTGAATAACAGTATGCATGCTTGATCTTCTAATATGGGATTGAATTGTGTAGCTTGAAAGATGAGGTTGAATGTAATGGGTAGAAAGTTCCATTCATGGACTTTAGTTTATCTTTTTCCCTTTTCAAAGTTCCCTCCCTGACTTTTCTATCTATGTGTGATAGATTGAGAAAAAATAGGAATTCTAGGCAGTGGGTGTGTAAGGAGGGAGACTACCAGAGGTTAAATTGCAGAGTTTAATGTGTTGGTATTCATAGTTGCTTTGCAAAACCTCTAAAAAATATTGGTTATTGGACTTGGATTTCTTACTGATATTTTGTTTTTATGTGACTAGAATCATCTACAAGTATACTACAAAAATGTTGCTTCTACAACTTGGAAATTAACTTCACAGTGAAAGACAAATTTTTAACTGATAAGAATAGATCACTAAAAGTTCATTATTCATTAATCTAGAATTCTAAATCTTAGAATACTGTGTGAAGAGTGTTGATCTCATTAGTGGTTTATGTTTCTACATGAATGGAGGCATATCCTTCATTTGCTGCAATTTCTTCTGAATATCTGACATGAATTCTCATTAAGGTGGTCTAATGTTTAGGGATGAAAGTGTAATCACAGGACCTCCACCCAAATCAAATATGCTTCATTCCAATCCCATACCACATGATGGCCTTCTTGCTGGCTCTGAAACAACTGCAGACTTTCCTTCCTCAGTGCATTCTCTTCTTATGACTGCAATGGATCTCTCTAAGCATAAAATTTAAGGTTCTCTAAGAGAGCAAAGATCTCATATGGTATTTTTTATTTCACATATTGGTTACTTGCATTAGCATGTAGTCACAATCTTAATGGACAATGATATTGAAGTGGGCTAAAGTGAGAACTATTCATGCTAAATGGAGAGAATTCTTGCTTAGTAAGGGGCTGGAGAACATGTATCTTGATAATTTGGTTCAAAAACTGTATAGTCTGCTCAAATCTCAAAGTTGATTGTGATTTTTAATTGTCTTTATTTTTGGATTTCATGTCTAAGCTGAATGTGTATAGATAGTATACATAATGGACTTGATTTTAAAAAGAAACTAAGGAAACTAAGGATCCATTGAAACTCTATACATTGATTTTAAAAAAGACACAATAGACTTTGTTTGGTAGACAAATCTAATTTTATATGATAATTTTTATTGAGCATCTCCATGTTTCTCATTTGTTAAATCTATTTGGTTACTAATTACATATGACATTTTCTTAGACAAAACAGAACCTGAAACTCAGCTCTCATGTCATTATGAATGAGATTTAAGGGTTTAACCCTTAGTTTTATCCATATAAATTAGGGGAGTAAAGAATTGGGGCTGGTTTGTTCTACATCCGCTCGGTTCACCAAATACAAATTACTGCGATGATGCACTTTATCTATCGTCGACAGGCCATATTTTATATCCACATATTTGATCTATTTCACAGGGAGATTTCTTACAAACTTGCTCCTGAAGTGGCTCTTGAGATGAATCCTAACATTGGTGGGGATGAAGACAATGATGTGATTAACATTATTGATGTGTATGGCATGTAATTTTAATCATTGTTTGAACTATTGTAGTGGAGTAATTTCTTTTCATGTGTTTAACAACTATTTGTTTTGTGGTATGTTTCATCAGTATTTGTGTTAACACTGTTGAATTTTTGTGTCTAATGTTTTGGTCTCTAACATGAGAGGAGTGTTCTCATGGTTTTTCTCTCTATCAATATATGTTGTAGTTGTCAAAAATTAGTTATTCGCTTGCTTAACTATCCAACATTTAAAATTCAATTTTAATCATAAATGAGATGCCATTCTCAATATCAAAGGTTTTTAACATATACTAATTCCAATGCTATTTGGTTTCTCCAAAAAGGATTGGATTCATCTCTTCCATTTTATAAATCATATTGACTTAATTTTATAACCTTTAAGAAAGGTTGATAGGATTAGTTTATAATAATAAATTCATATTTTTCTTTCTCCATATTACTGATCTACTTTCTTTATGGTCTATTTTGATAGAAACCAAAACACCATAATTTTAGAGGGATCGGAAACATATTTAAGCCTTATTTACATTTAAGTTATAGGGTAAAAAGTTGTCATGGGGTTTGTACGAAAATATTTTCATATTAAAACTAATAGAAAAATAAATTTATTATAATTTAAGAACGTTTATTCATAATTTCCAAAATATTTTATGAGTAAAAACTTATGAAAGAAATAACATATATGAATGAATTTTTCTGTTATCATTGCCCTTTAGTGGTTTGGACTTTGGACTCATGGAATAATGTTTTGTTGACATTTCTTATCCACATCCACCTTAGATATATAGAAAGACAAAATAGAAAAATGTGTGGAAATGAGATAGGAAGAAAGTGAGATATGAATAAATCGTTACTCTTAGATATGTGTATAAATATTTTCTTTTAGTTTCAAATATCTTCCTCATAGTCTAATATGTTATTACATTTCAGCCAACTTTTCATCTTTTACAGTAAAGATTGTATCAAATTACAAGTCGACATGGGTCAAACACAATTAACATTTAAAACTCATATAATTCATATATATAAGAAAAATAAAACATTTAAACATAAACATAAGATAATAATGATATATAAGTGTTTGAATAATTATAATTTTGTATCTTAGAAAATACATCATTGCATTATTCCATATATATCAAGTTCTGAATGATTGTAGTTAACAGTGGAGTTCGTAAAAAATTATCCGTGCATCGCACGGACAAACGGGGATAATCCTAGTATACATATATCAATTCAGAAGAAAAAACCAACCATGGGCATTTCACATGAACCGATTCACCATTTAAATAAATAAATAAAAAACTTATAATACACATTATTGCATATATGGATGAAAGAAACAGGCACACACATCACACATATGCCAGCCAGTTCGGTTCGATCAAAATGAAAAATAGCCAATTTTCTCAAGAAGACAATCGCCCGCATACAACTTTTCAGAAACATTTTCATGCGCTTTTACATTCTAAAAGCAGAACATGAATTCATTCACTAAGGCTGTGTGCGCATCCGAACAAAAGACACATACACGCAACTTTTCAAAAATTTGTAGATATAACAACCATACAAGTGATATATATAATTTAAACACAAAACTCATTTTCTGATACCAATTGAAAGATCTATAGCAGTGTTCACAACACGCACAGCGGAATAAACTTGGATCTATTTGTGTTCATGATTATATATGTCATCGAAAAATGCAAATAAATTGCGTACTCGGTTGTAATTGTGTCTGTTACCAACAGTTGCAAAATTCAAATTTAAAAAACGAGCAAAACAAACAAGCAAAACAAACAGACGTTACGGCAACGCACATGCATCGTGTTCAAGTGTCGTGCCGTCTACAAGACGCCACTAGCGCCTCTACGCCCACGCCGGTGGCGACACCGGCGAGGGGTGGTGTGAGTGGAACATGTGACATAAAAGTTTGGGACCACCAAACCATGCACATGTGACACTATATCCTCTCTTTGTCCCTTTATTGAATGGTTGACATTTAATGATATATAAATACTTTAAAAAGTTGCTCCACTTTCTATGTGGGACTTGTTTCAAATCCATTCAATGCAAATCAACACACTTGTCATTTTGGAGCATTATGTAATTATTACTACTTGAGTAATTATTACAACACGAACCACATACATATCGCAACGATATGTTGCTCTTCTATATGTAATTATGCAACAATGATATATACACACCTCATTTTTTAAACACTTCATTTCCACCTCTTTTTGTTTCTACCTCTCTCATCTTATCATCTATCACATCTCATACTTTCTCTCTCTTACTTTTTCTTTTCTTTTTATCTCTCTCCTCGTTCTCCCTCTTCCACCTCAAATGAGAGGTGTGTATGTAACATTATTCATAATTATGTATGTATCCTTTTCGTTCAGTGTCTTTTGTTCATAGAGGCGCGCCGCCACCAGCATCGTGTTCCACCACGCCAACTATGAGACACACGACGGCCTCATCGACAACTTCAAGAAATCTCACCCTACGACGAGCATGTACAGCTCCACCGTGCGCCGTCTTCCCCATGATCCAAGAGATCCTCGAATACCACAAGCAGTATGATGAAATCACCATTCCCTTTGGTAAAGCTGGCAAGTTCGACCGCCCTCGCCTGTTCGACCAAATGTATCACCACCAGGTCCCTCAATGCACAGCCAGGTCACTTACCACTTCCCTCGCCGCCAACAGGTACAACTCCATTCTGAAGCAAAATAGGGTAAAAAGAAGAAATGTACGCCACACAGTGGTTTGTTATCTCTCCTATTTCTTATCTTTATAGTGAAAAATAGGGGGAAAAGGTAGATCTCTACATCCGGCATCATAACCCATAATCAATCTCCTACTTAACATATCTCCTTTCTATATTTTAGGTGAAAAAAAAAACAAAGAATTTCTAATATGTTGGCCATCACTTGCTTTGAAAGAGGATGGCCAAGCAATGCAGATAGCTGCAGCTGCTATGCTCAACTATGCTGGCCAGAATGGAGATGAGTTCCCACTTAGAGGAAACATGTACATAAAAATCCATTTATGTAAGTCCAAGATTTGAAAAATGGTAGAACTAGCTATTACATTGGTGTGTTTAGTCTTTTAACTATTTAGTCCTTTACACTTTAACTATGATAATATATTATTGACAATTTAAATTTGATAGTATCTAATTTTTGTAATTGCGCGCTTTATGGTGCCTTATTGCAGGTTTTCTAATATCTATGTTTTGCTCTGGAACATTTATATTGTGAGAAAGGGTAGATAATTGAATGGTCTGGTTAGTCTTAACCTTTCATCCTTGTATTTTAATTTGACTGTTTTTTTTATACTTTTTTTTTCATACTTTTCTCATTCTCTTCGAATTTTCTTTTTATAGTTTTTTCTCTGGAAGGGATTTAGGGAGGAGGGTAGTTAAGTTCCTTGGTGAAGAAGCTATGATTTGATGGTAGATTGAACTCTTTCCAGCTTGAGCATACCTCAGGTATACATCCACAAACATTCTAAAGTTCTATTTCAGACAATGCAACCAATTTGAAACATCACATGCATTCCCGTCAGCTATTTTTCTTCACTTTTCTAATTTGCGTCTGATGTTGCAAGTTAAGGATATGAAAATTCACAGTGAAGATGGATGGCTCTTTGCGGCAAAGATCTTAAACATGTATTCAGATCCAATGGTTAGAAAAAAAATATAATTATTTTATGATTGCTATGTACTATGACACATTGGTTTATGTAGTTTTAACAATGGAGAATGCAGCTGCTATCTTAACTACTAAGAACAATCAGTTAACAAAATAAAAACTATTTCATGATTGGCATATATTATAACAGATTGGTAATATAATTATAACATTTGACAATAAAGTTGCTTCTTAAGAGCATGAGAAAATCATTGACTTCAGGAGAAATATAAATTTGACTATTAAATTTAACAGTTTTCTCATTCTTTGTGAATTTTCTTCTTAGAGTTTTTGCTTTGAATGGGATTGGGGGAGGGTAGTTAACAAGTTATCTGACTGACCAATGGCTGTATTTTTGGCATCTATGTTAGAACAATGTTTTTGTTACTGTAGTTGCTTCAATCCAATATCAAGCACTGACAGTAAAATGCAATGATGCTTACTACAAACTCAGCAATACCAAGGCACATATACAATCTTACGCTTTTTATGGTGGGTCCTTTGTGAATCTGCTTAAAAACAAATTGGGTTTGTATATGCACTTGCAGTGCCTCTTTAGATTGAAACTGATTTGTTAATATTGCAATTTCAGTTATCTGACCAAGTATTCCCATGATGGAACTTGATTCTGCTTTTGAGCAAAAAATGATCTTGCAAAAGCAGTACTGACATAACTTGAAAAAGGAATTCTTTCTTTTTTAGTGTGTTGTAAATTAAGAAAGAAGTACTAGCACATTCGTTTCTGATGAAGGTTTAAATCAAAAGATCAATTTTTTTTTATTAAATTTACGATATGTAGAAAGTATATTAAAGCCTAAAGAAAAAAGAATAGAAAAACTACATCCTTATCATATAAAATTTGATAATAATGGAGATTTAAGTTAGTGTTTAATCATGAACCTAATGGCAGTTTCATGTAAGATATTTAGTGAGATTGACCTCAAACTATGTTCTTTTTTAGCACATAACAAAAAGACTATGTTGTTGGAAAGTCAAGAGTCTTTTAGTTGCTGATATGCCAATGGAACCTGTTATAGTAAGTGATAGTACTTGCTCATTGCAACTACCACTTGCCCATGCCTGACTTATTGCATCAATTGTCAACTCTATTAAGAGGTTATGGTATTGCAAGCTTTATCAACCTTATTTATGACAAAAGGTTTGTTCTTCACAACGCAAATTTCTGGTATTTCAAGATGGTTTGTCTCTTGGTTAAATTGAACCTCTTGCTAGGAAAGTTTCATAAACAGAAAACTTTGGTCATTAAGCTCTGTTAAATTTGATGGTTCTGGTAACTCCTTCAATTAACCTTCTAATTGTGGTTCTTATGGAAATATTTCCTCTTTTCTTTTTCCTGAATAGATGATTTTGCATCAATTATGTTCTTTCCATATGCTTTGAAATATTGAAGTATTCATTATTTTTTCCTTGGTTAAAGTGAATTTATGTATTTCTTTGTTTTTTCCTCCATATAAGATGTGATATGTAAGTGATTTAATTTATGCGATGCCTGCACGCCGTCAACCTAACATTTATCTATGGCTTTCTGTACTTTCAATCCTATTCTTCAAAGTTGGATTTAGTCATGATCTATAACTATTACCCAAAATTTTGTTGCAGTTCCCCCATTTTTGTCACCTCTATTCCCTTTATTGGGAGTTGAGTCAGGTTCTAACATTTTCTTCTCAGACTGATCATGACCACATGGATCTTTGGTAAAATCTCAAGATCCTGCCATTTGTGAGACCTTATCACAGGTTGAAATTGAACCTTGAGCTTGTTTTTTTTTTTGAAATAATAAGTTTTGAGTAGTCAAATTGACATTGATATAAACAGTTGCAGAAAAACTCAAAGCTATAGAGAACTCAAGGCTTGTGATGGTGATTTTACTTATCTAGGGTCCCATCACCTTGCTCTGCTTCCTTTGATTGTTTACCGGACACACTCCTCTTGGATTTCCAATCCAGCAGCGCTGAAGAGTCGGTTTTCACACTTGACAATGAGCTCTTTCCATATGGTCCGTGCTGCTGTTCTTGCTATGGTAAGCATGTTGTTGGAGCCTAAAAAGAGGTGAAGCTGAGATTTTAAGGCAGTGTTGAGGTCCTACAAGGTATCATGATGAATTGAAGATGATCAGAGTATTTCTGGAGAGCAATGGACATAGCTCCTTATGCTGTTGGCAAGCTCTATCAGCACTTTTGGTACATTTGTTGCAAGCCTCATGCATAATTTTGTTGCAAGCCTCATGCAAGGGTACTCGAACAGATCCTGGAGTCTAACACAAAATATCTAATTTTTTTTTTTTGAAATTGGAATAATATATTAAAATCAAAATATCTAATTATGCATACCTTTTCTTTTTCTGAATTGCATTCAGTTAATTGAAGTCTATTTACATGCTCACGCACTTCCAATATAGGCCTTTTGAAGGGGGAAAGAAAAGATATCTCTTAACAAAGATACCATAATAAATATTGCAAATGAAATCTACAATATATTAAATCAATTGTACCCTTCCCCGCGCAACGCGCGCGTTTAGTCTAATTTGAGTTAATTTTAGAAGCATCCTCATGTCATTGTTAATTGTTGCATTTTTCGCAAAAGGACAAAGTCAATTTTAATGGTAGAGTTATTCATAAGAATGACTAATGATAAGATAAGTAGTTGTCACATCCAAGGTTGTCAATCTTTAGAGATTACCTAATCTCGTGGAGGGGAGGTAATCTCGTAACGGAATATTGAGATTACCTCATGCAAAAATAATACTTTTAAAGTCATGATAATGACGAAATCACACTAATAGTCCTAAAAATTATCTAAATCATCCAAAAACGACAATTAAAATCATGCATAAAATTATCAAATATCCAAATCTAAGGTACGTAAGTCATAATAAATTGATGACAAACATCAATAGAAATTATGATAAACATAAAACAAGAACAAATAAGTTACTAGAAGTTATGTGAGTGGAACGAACAGTGGCTGTGAATGCAAGAATGATGATTGATTTTGTTACAAATCTTAAATTGGTGGGTCAGATGTTTGAAATGCCCATGTACTACTCATTTTTTTGATATTTCAGACCAAGTAAGCTAATTTCGTAATCTCGTGGTAATCTCGCGATATTACAAGAGATTAAGAGATATCTCTAGATATCACCTGAGATATGACAAAATAGTTACTACGCCCTACTGATCTCGTTTTTTGTACCTGATATTGTAATCTCGTAAGAGATTAAGAGATATCTCTGAAAATTCACAACAATGGTCACATCGACCAGACTAGTAACATCAATTTTCTCATCCCACCTCACCTTTATTTTTCCTTTTCTCCAAAATTATTTGACATGTAATGTCGCATTGTCAAATCAACTCCAATCACGACGAAAAATTGGGTATAGAAGAAAGTTGGTTAGTTAAGAGTGGTGTCGGAATCCGAGAGAGCTGAAGTGTAGTTTTTTCCAAACAACATCATTGATGGTTAGAACTGGCCAGGAAATGCCCTTAAGGCGGTAGTTGAACGGCGATTCGAGCCATGGATTTTGTTGTGGACCTTGCAAGGACTCCAATGGTGGTGGACTCGCTGTGAGTGGAGATCGAAAGACTACGCCCCAAACTTTTTGATGGAGATCTGCCATTGCTTATTATATACACTATTTAAATATTTTCAAACGTAATTACTAAAAATGAAATGTAAATAAAATAGAGTGATATTGATATAGTTTCCATTTTTTTAAAAGGGGGATCAATTGATTCTTGGAGTTAATTTTTTTTGTAGATTTCAACAGATTCTATTAATTAAATATGTTGTCACATATTTTTTTTTAAGGTCAATAATATGTATATATATAAAGGGAAGGAAACAAAGAAGGAGGTTGGCACTAGGGGTGCCAACAGCCCTTACAAAAAACATAGTTCCCCAGCCAATGAAACAAAAGGAAAACAAAAGCAGATCTAGTCAACAACTAAGAGGTAGAAAAAATAGCCAGCGCCCAACAACCCTTAACCCCTTGGAAACCAACAACACAATACACAATACACCAAACCAGAAGAAGAGAAGCACCAAATATAAATGATGATAATGATTCAGGTAAGGTGCAAAGTACCACAATAATGTGATGAAAATAAAGCATATGTGGTGATAACAGAATATAGGGAGGGAGACAGAAAAAACTTCATTAGGTAAGGCACATATTGCTCATGTATAAACATTACTTGTTATTGATACCTTCATCTCTTAATTTCTTGAACAATTCAATTCCACTGCAATGATCAAATTTTGTGCATATAGCATCTAATGTGGAAGTGTAAGTGATACCCTTAGCTGGTTTAGCTTTATCGCGCATTTTTTCTAGAAGCGCAAATGCATGCAAGAATCGTGCTGAATTGCATAGTCCGTGAATAAGAGCATTGTATGTTACTGCATAAGGACTGATATTCCTATAAGGCATTTCATTGAAGAGACTCGTAACTTCATCCACATATTTAGAATTTCAAAATGAAAAAAAAAGTCATAATGGAGGTCAACCTTAACAAAAAAAAAAGTACAACGTTTAGCACTTAGCATCGAGTGGTATAACAAAAGGATACAACTTCTAGCACTTTGCATTATGTTCTATAACAAATGGAGAAAGAACATTGGAAATGAAAATAAATGAATGATACATTGAAGAGGTAATATGAGCATCAATTCAACCTGTGTTGCGCGTTTGTCCGAACTCAAAGTTGTTTAGAGAAAAGGGACAATAAAAGTGAATTTTATCATTATTACAAGGTAAAATGAAACATTTAATTACTATGCTCAATAAGGTCGGACTTGTTAACAAGGTCTCAAAGTAAAAGAAGAACCAAAATGGGAGATTCTCTAGCATGTTAATTGTCTCTCCCTTTCTCTGCAACAGAAAAGTCATGTAGCTCTGTTTTTGTGGTGCGAAAAAATAGAACAAAGTCACTCTCACTCACTCCAAGTAAAATGGAACACTCAATGGCAATACTCAATAAGAAAATGCTTGTTAACAAGGTCTCAAAGTTAAAGAAGCACTGAAACGGGAGATTCTCTAGCCTGTCTATTGTCTCTCCCTCTCTTTACAACAGAAAATAATTTTAACTCTGTTTCTATGATGCAAAAAAACATAAAAGAGTCACTCGCACTCACTCTTAGTAAACTGAAACACTTAATTAAATATGTTGTCACATATATTTTTTTGGAAGGCCAATAATATGTGTATATATATAAAGGGAAAGAAAGAAAGAAGGAGGTTGGCACTAGGGTTGCCAACAACCCTTACATAAAACATAGTTCCCCAACTAATTGAACAAAAGGAAAACAGAAGCAAATCTAATCAACAACTAAGAGCCATAAAAAATAGCCAACGCCCAACAACCCTTAACCCCTTGGAAACCAACAACACAATTCATCAAACCAGAAGAAGAAGCACCAAATATAAATGATGATGATGATTCAAGTAAGGTGCAAAGCCACAATACTGTGGTGAAAATGGAGCATATGTGGTGGTAACAGATTATGGTGAGGGAGACAGAACAAACTTCATCAGGTAAGACACATATTGCTCATGTATAATATTACTTATTATTGATACTTTCATGTCTCTTAATTTCTTGAACACTGCAATTTCGCTGCATTGATAAAATTTTGTTCATAGAGCATCTTGTTATTGTATGTTATATCATCATCTAGTGTAGTATTATTGCGCATTTGCTTATGTGCGAGTTTTCTCTACATAAGCCACACATTGTGTCCTATGTGTAGCTTTCTTCTTCTGTTCGATAAAACACAATTTTTTCAGTTTCTCTACATAAGCCACAAATTGAGTGGTGGTGGTGGTGAAGCTTCAAAGATAGAGGAGACGAGATAGCAAATAGAGAAAGGCACTGATCAAGTCAACGGTAATGCTTCCTTTTTTCTTGGTGATTTAACTGTGATATGCATTCTGATTCTCCGCCGTCCACCACCGATCTGCCATCAACCTCTTTCTCTCTTTTCCCCTCTTTTCTGTGCCTACGCGTGCAAGATCTCAACCAGACAAAAAGCAGAGAAGGAGAGTGAGAAAGGAGGGCGATAAAGATTGAGGGAGAGGGTACCAATGATTTCTTTTTTTTTTCTTTTTTTTATGGACAATATCTTTTCTATTTTCTGAATGTGGGAGGAAGCACGTTAAACCCTAAAAGTCTAATATTTAATTTGGGCCTAATCATTTTATGTCCATGTAAGACCCAAGTTTTTAAGCTTAGAATAAGTGGAAGAGATTTCCATTTACGATTAAGTTTGACGTATCGTGAAGGAAAAACCTGAACAAGAGTTTATCGAATGAAATAAATTTGTGAAGGAGAAAGTTCAGGAAAAGTCTAAGGATTTTATCAAAATCGATAAAAGGTATAGCACGATCGATATACGCTTAAACCTAGGGCGGAAACCCTAGCAAATAGCTAGTTTACACTTAAAGTCACGATGGAAACTAATTCCAAAAATCTTCAGAGAAATGTTAGAACTTCTCTTAATACTTATATGACAATCGTTTCAAGGAGAAACTCTAGGTTGTACGAACGTCCGATTCCAATCCTCGGAAGTTTGCCGAAACTAAAACCCTGATAGTTCAAGAAACCTAGAATGAACGGTTGATGAAGACTTTTTCTGTTCGGAGCTTCAAATAAAGATTTCATCCGCGTATGCCCACTCTAATCGACGTTTCAAATCTTTCTTCAGAAGGAAGTTTCTGCATCCGAGGTCAAAACCATAAAGTGCATTTGAAGCCGGTAAGCATTAAAAACAAGCCTCGAAAACCAAAAATCATACTGATATTTCTTTGAAGAATTAGAAGATTCAGCGGGGAGAATATCGTGTCTAAAATACGTTGGAATCAGTAGGAAAGAATCGGAATCACTCTCATATTTTTATCTTAACTCTATGAGCTAAATCCTCCGATATCTAAACAAATCTGTACCGGTTTACAAAATATCTTCTCAAAAATATCTTCACAAAATATCTTCTCAAAATATCTTTGATAAATATCTATTCATTCTTATCCGATCTTTACAAATATCTATTCATCCTTATCTGATCTTCACAAATATCTATCCATCCTTATCCAATCTTTACAAAATATCTTCCATTTCATTCACTATATATAGGTTGTTGTAGCTTGAAAAATGAAAAACAAAAACCTCACAAACACACACACACAACCCGCGGCTTGGAGAGAAGAAGGAGGAGGAGAGCTTTTCGCCGATTCTTGTCTGATCGTTCCATAGTTCGTTGCTACGCGTAGGCCTCAAGGTACTGATGCTAATCCTTACTTCTGATCGTAAATTCTGTAGCTTTTCTCTATACTTTTCTGTGCTCTTAGTTTTGAGGTTTTTGCAAAACTATCTAGATAACTTCATCTTTCTATCTAAACTTATTCCCTGCGTGCCCTGAGCATGTTTAGCGGATTACATTTCGCCGATTCTCGCCGAAATGCCGCCGAGTTTCAATTCTGCTCATAATACCCATTTTTGGCTAAAGTTCCAACCTTTGGGCTTAAAACCCTCGACTGAGCTTAGCGTTAGTAAGATTAGTCGTCATAATCGTCGTTAGTATCAACCCCATCTAATTTGTTTTTCGAAACTCTGATTTTGAAATTCTGAGCTGAAAATAATGACCAAAATACCCCTGCGACAGTTTTCGATCCGATAATTTTTCCGAGTTTAGATTAACCTTAGTTACGACTAATGATAACCTAGGAACCAAGTTTGATCGAAGAAAAATCGACACACACAATTACCATGTGTGGCCGAGAGCTACCCTAGGAGGAGGAAGAAAATTCTTTTTCGAAAACTTGTCCTTTCGCGCTAGAGTATCGTACCTCGGAGTATATGCTACTTCGTGTAACCTTAGTGAGCATTGATTGCTGAGTTTCTGATAGATTCTGAGGGAATTCTGTGGTTTTTACTCTAAAGGTTCTTTTGAGGAATTTCCCGAAGAACAAGGAGCTGATTGTGAAGGAGCGTTTGAAGAGAACCCTGGAGAATCTACAGGTGAGGGCTTCTCACTGAAATATTAGCTAATGCTTTAGGTGTCGACGTATTCGACTTGATTTACTGTTTATGCACTTATTTGTGTTTGATTGGGAAACGTTTTCTGAGGCTTCGGCTGACAATGTAGATTATTCATCTACTGACTGTTTCTTTGAGTTTGAATCATATGCTATGTGCTAAATGGTTAATTTAGGATGTGTGATATCTGCTCTATATTCTAAGTGCTACATGGTTAATCTAGGATGTGATAATATATGTGCTATGATTGTTGGACTGTGCTAATTTAACTATGTCATTTCACATATATTTGTGGTACTGAGGAGTGAGAATAACGGGCAGGTCATGCTGATTTTATTTTGAGATTTTGGGGAAAGTTTGATAGGACGAACGAAGTTCGGGCCTTGTTACGTTTTAGTGGATCGAGACATTCTTTGGGATTTAATTGGGATTATGGGATTCTTCGAAAACTCGTAGGAAATACGATAAGACTAAAAGGAAGCTATTTTTACAAGGAAAATTCATAAGATACTAAACAACCTCTAAACCTTTAAATAATGATAACAATCTCGGATGCAAGCTTAGGATTGAATATTAGTTTTGGAAAAGGAGAATTGTCGTCGAATCCAAGTTATGGGAGAATTGTAAGTTCCTGAGTACGTTGATACTCCTTCGCTCTTTGAGAAGTTTGTTTAGCCATCCATGGGATGAGCCGAGAAGCTTCACTGAGGCGTGAGACCTTGTGAAAGCGTGAATCTTCACTGAGGCGTGAGACCTCGTGAAAAGCATGGATCTTCACTGAGGCGTGAGACCTCGTGAACAGCATGAAACTTCACTGAAGCGTAAGACTCCGTGCAAGTGTGTAAATTCACTGAGGCGTGAGACCTTGTGAAAGCATAAAACTTCACTGGAGCGTGAGACTTCGTGATTGTATAAGCCTCCACTGAAGCGTGAGACTTTGTGAGAGCGTTGATGACTCGAAGAGTTATCGTGAGTGTTTGCACTCATTTTACGATTAATTGTATTTTGTCGCAGAATCGACTTTTACCTTAGGGTATTCTTTTTAGAGACAATAAGTTAGTTAGAACACGTGGCGACGTGTCGAGTGAGGTCGGAGACGTTGTTTGGCTTATCACGTTGCATTCATGCACACATTTTGAGGTTAATACACGGCGTGATACCGGACCTCGGTGGATTCCAAAATGGTCATAAGACCCGGATTTCCACGTAAGAACACTGCGGTGATTCTTAGTAGCAGACGGAAATGGCAGACCTTCGGGTTCACTGCTGATCTGACTACACTTTGTGTGGTGTAAGAGACACGCGAGCGGAAATGGTCCCACCGTTGCTGGTGCTAGGATTGACTCGTTAGTGCCCATCCGTTCCGGAATTCATTTGGTTAACCGGCATTGCATTTCATGCAACACGCATACTAACTTAGTCGCTGAGTGTGATTGATACTTGTTAAACCTATTTGATGCATGCTAATTGTTATTATCGTCTTTTATAATCATTGTGAACTGTACAACTCTAGGATGCTATCTCTAACTTATAAGCCTAAGTGGCTACTCCTTATCTTTACCTATTGGATTTATTATTTACATAATTCTTTGGAGTTGACCCTCGCGTCTTCTGTGTGTGCTTTGGCGGACTACGCCCTTTGTCAGATGTCCATGGCGGACTGATTCACGATGGTTCACCCTTCGGGGGAACTAGGGTTGAGATGCTGGAACAGGAGCGCATCGCGGTTGCGAGAGGAGGACGGATGGTGTACATAGACTTGGTCGTTCTGGATTCAGATTCGAATGACGATCATGCTAGCATGTAGGTTTTAGTGCTGGCGTGAGCTTCTCGAGATAGGATTATTGTAGGAGTAGAGTCTTAGCTCTGACCGTTATGGTTCTTTTGGGAACAGGGTAGTTTCCCGCCGATAGCTTTTTGTGTCGTTCCTCTACGGGGATCACGGAGAGTTGGTTGGGCTAGGAGGTCTTGTTTTAGGCCGTTTGGGCCGCCTTATTCTCATTTTTGAGGGATAGTGTTGCGGACACTTGACCTTTCTTTTGGATTGTACCTTTTGCCTACGGGCGCTACTTTCTGTTACTTCCCGTCACTGGAGGTTTACTCGTGACGTGGTTTGCTACTTACAGCAAGGGCTGTATTTATATTATACATTAGTTCTGTTATCTTTTGTTGGGAGTTTATTTCTTTCAGTCTTTGGTTCTATTATCGAAAAAAAAATATATTCACGTTTTTCCGCTTAAACTTTCTTTTTGGTTACTAAAGTGACGCCACCGAAATCGGGGTGTTACAGTCCACACTTCTCTTCTTGGTCACTTACTAGACAAAAAAAAAAGCCAATTGCTTCTTTTTTAAAGCCCACGGTATACACATTACCCAGTTTAGTTTACTTAATTTTATGCATAATTAGAAGTCACTTACTTTACGTAGATTCTAAAAAAAATGGTAGAGTAGACGTTGTAAGATTAAGTTTTGATCATGTAGTACAACTCTATGTTTTGATGATTACAAGTTAACTATTGTGTATGAACAATTGTGGTACTCTAACGTTGTTTTCTGAGTTTTTATAAGACAGGCTCTGACTCTGGTCTAACTAGACACAAATCAGAAGCACTTTGCTCTAAGAGCAACCTACGCAACGCTTTCGCACTCACTATGTTCAATCTGAACAATAGAATATGCTTCAGAAGATCTGAAGATAGTTAAGCTCTGATATGGATTCAGATCACTTGAAGTTCTGAAGACCAGAAGTTCTGAAGGTCCAGATGCTCTGAAAGTCCAGAGGCTCTGATAGTCCAGAAGTTCTGAAGGTCCAGAAGCTGAGAAGTGAAGACTCTGAAGTCCAAGAGTAAGCTGGCTCTGAAGACCAAGCTATCCCTACTCTGAGGTCCAGATGCAGAGGATACGGAGGTCAGAGGATCCAAGCTTCCCTCTGACTCTGATCACCAAGCTTCACAAGTTCCAACATGAAGCGTCACTCTGATCAGAAGTCTTCTAGGTTAAAGGTCAAGTCGCTATCCAAGTACAAAAGCAATTGTACTATTCCTGACGACCTTACCTACCAAGTTCAGCCACAGCAGAACCTGGAATTCCCAGATCTGCCCTCCAACGGTAGCATCCCATGCAAACCCTAATCCTAGGAGTATATAAAGAGGCTGAAGATGAAAGATGCCGCCTAAGAAACTTTATTCAAGCTCAAGCAATATTCAAACATTCTCTTAGCAATCTTTCTTCAACGAATTACATTGTGTTTACTTTAGCTTTCTGAGAAGCATTTCTCTGTAAACCAAAAACTCCTAAACAGTTGTTTGTTTTCCTTAAGGAGACCAAGGTTGGTTAGATCCTTGAGAAGACTAAGAAAGTGAATCTTAGTGATAGCTAAGTCATTGTATTGTTAGTCACTTTGCAGGTTGCAAGTGCAGTTGTAACAAACTTTGATTAGTGGATTGCCTTCATTCTATGAAGGAAGAAATCACCTTAACGGGTGGACTGGACTAGCTTGAGGGATTAATCAAGTGAACCAGGATAAAATCACTGTGTGCTTTATTCTTCTCTTATCTTGCACTTTACATTACAAGTTCGAGAGATTTGTCAAAATCTCAAGTGGGAAAGTTTTAATCTGAAAACGTTATTCAAACCCCCCTTTCTATCGTTTTTCATACCTTCAATTGGTATCAGAGCCCAAGTTCTGATTACCACACCTAACAGTGTTCAGTGATCCGGGCCGGTGTGAAAAACTGAGATGGCTACCACCAGTGAAACGCAAAAAGATGTTTACAGTGCAAAACCTCTCATGTTTGATGGTCAAAGGTTTGAGTACTGGAAAGACAGAATTGAAAGCTTTTTTCAGGGCTTTGATGCAGAACTCTGAGATATCATAGTGGATGGCTACGAGCGTCCAGTTGATGCTGATGGCAAGAAGATCTCCAGAACAGAGATGACTGCTGAGCAGAAGAAGCTTTACTCACTACATCACAAAGCTATAACTATTCTTCTCAGTGCTATTTCTTATGAAGAATACCAGAAGATCACAGATCGTGAGTATGCTAAGGGTATCTTTGATTCCTTGAAGATGACCCATGAAGGAAACAAGAAGGTGAAATAATCAAAGGCTTTGTCTTTGATCAAGAAGTATGAATCCTTCCTAATGGAACCCAACGAGTCCATTGAGGATATGTTTTCCAGATTTCAGTTGATTATTGCTGGAATAAGACCTCTCAACAAAAGCTACACAACTGCTGATCATATCATTAGGATCCTTAGAGGTCTTCCTGAAAGCTGGATGCCTTTGATAACTTCCTTGGAACTCACAAGAGATGTTGAGCGGATGAGTTTAGAAGAACTCATGAGCATACTGAAGTGTCATGAACTGAAGCGTGCAGAACATCTGGATCTGAGGAAGAAGTCTATAGCCTTGAAATCCAAATCTGAAAAGTCTAAAGATCTCCAAGCTGAAGCAGAAGAATCTGAAGAAACCTCTGAAGATTCTGATGAAGATGAGCTAACTCTGATCTCCAGAAAGCTCAACCGCATCTGGAAGCACAGGCAGAGCAAGTACAGAGGCTCTGGAAATGCCAAAGGAAAGCATGAATCTTCATCTGGTCAGAAAAAGTCTTCATCAAAGGAAGTCACATGTTTTGAATGCAAAGAATCAGGGCACTACAAGAGTGATTGTCCAAAGCTGAAAAAGGACAAGATGCCAAAGAAGCATTTCAAAGCTAAGAAAGGTCTGATGGTGACTTTTGATGAATCAGAGTCAGAGGATGTTGACTCTGATGGAGAAGTTGTTGAAGGACTCATGGCTATTGTCAAGGACAAAGGAATAGAGTCAAAAGATGCAACTAACTCTGAATCTGCATCAGAGGAAGATCCTAACTCAGACGATGAAAATGAGGTATTCGCTTCTTTCTCACCCTCTGAACTTAAATGTGCTTTGTCTGAAATTATGGATAAGTATAACTCTCTATTGACTAAGCATAAAAAGTTGAAAAAGGATTTCTCTGCTGCTTCTAAGACTTCTACTGAACATGAGAAAATTATTTTTGAGTTAAAAGAGAATAATCATGCTTTAGTAAACTCTAACTCTGTGCTTAAAAATCAGATTGCTAAGTTAGAAGAAGTTGTTGCTTGTGATGCCTCTGATGTTAAGAATGAATCTAAGTATGAAAAATCTTTTCAAAGATTCCTAGCTAAAAGCGTAGGCAGAAGTTTAATGGCTTCAATGATCTATGGGGCAAGTAGAAATGGAATGTATGGCATTGACTATTCTAGACCCAGTAGAAATGAGCCTCCTATGCCTAAGGCTAAACCTCTGTATGAACATTTTGTACCCTTTGGTACTATATTGCCTGAACCATTGCCTGATAAAGTTGGAATCTCAGAATGTAAAGTGCCTTTTTTTTCTGTTAATGAGGAGCAATGGGTATGACATAGACGGTTAAAGCATACCAGTATGAGAATGATTTCTCAGTTGAGTAAGCTTGACCTTGTCAGGGGCTTACCCACTCTGAAGTTCTCTTCAGACGCTCTTTGTGAAGCATGTCAGAAAGGCAAATTTACAAAAGTCCCGTTTAAGGCAAAGAATGTTGTTTCCACCTCAAGGCCGTTGGAACTTCTGCATATCGACCTGTTTGGACCAGTGAAAACTGAGTCTATAGGTGGCAAGAGATATGAGATGGTCATTGTTGACGACTATAGCCGCTGGACATGGGTAAAATTTCTATCCCGCAAGGATGAGTCTCATTCTGTGTTCTCTACCTTTATTGCCCAAGTGCAAAACGAGAAGGCTTGCAGGATTATGCATATCAGAAGTGATCATGGTGGAGAGTTTGATAATGACAAGTTTGAGAGTCTGTTTGATTCCTATGGAATTGCACATGATTTCTCTTGTCCTAGAACTCCTCAACAGAATGGTGTTGTTGAGAGGAAGAATAGAACTCTTCAGGAGATGGCTAGAACCATGCTTCAAGAAACTGACATGGCAAAACACTTTTGGGCGGAGACAGTAAACACAGCATGTTACATTCAGAACAGGATCTCTATCAGACCAATTTTGAATAAGACTCCTTATGAATTGTGGAAGAATATAAAGCCCAACATTTCTTACTTTCATCCTTTTGGTTGTGTTTGCTATGTTCTGAATACTAAGGATAGATTCCATAAGTTTGATTCTAAATCTTCTAAATGTCTATTACTTGGTTTCTCTGATCGTTCTAAAGGTTTTAGAATTTATAATATTGATGCTAAAACTATTGAGGAATCTATTCATGTTAGATTTGATGATAAGCTTGACTCTGATCAGTCAAAGCTAGTTGAAAAGTTTGCAGATATGAGTATAAATGTTTCTGATAAAGGCAAAGCTCCAAAGGAAGCTGAGCCAGAGGCAGACTCTCTAGAGGAAGCCGGTCCCTCTGATTCACAGCTTCAGAAGAAGAGCAGAATTTTTACCTCTCACCCTAAGGAGTTGATTCTGGGTAACAAAGATGAACCAGTCAGAACCAGATCAGCATTCAGACCCTCTGAAGAGACTCTGCTTAGTCTGAAAGGATTGGTATCCCTAATTGAACCAAAGTCAATTGATGAAGCTCTTCAAGACAAAGACTGGGTCCTGGCAATGGAAGAAGAACTGAATCAATTCTCCAAGAATGATGTATGGAATCTTGTCAAGAAACCACAAGGTGCTCACATCATTGGAACCAAATGGGTTTTCAGAAACAAGCTGAATGAGAAAGGAGATGTAGTCAGAAACAAAGCAAGGCTAGTTGCTCAAGGCTACAGTCAGCAAGAAGGAATTGATTATACTGAAACTTTTGCTCCAGTAGCAAGATTGGAAGCTATCAGACTGCTGATTTCATTTTCAGTGAATCACAACATGATTCTTCAGAGGAATGGATACATCTCAGAGGAAGTCTATGTGCACCAACCTCCTGGTTATGAAGATGAGAAGAACCCTGACCATGTTTTCAAATTGAAGAAATCTCTCTATGGTCTGAAGCAAGCTCCCAGAGCATGATATGAGAGACTTAGCTCATTCCTTCTGGAAAATGAGTTTGTAAAGGGTAAAGTAGATACAACTCTCTTTTGCAAAACTTACAAAGATGATATCTTAATTGTGCAAATTTATGTTGATGATATTATATTTGGATCTGCTAATCCATCTCTTTGCAAGGAATTTTCTAAGATGATGCAGGCTGAATTTGAAATGAGTATGATGCGAGAACTTAAGTACTTTTTGGGTATACAAGTTGATCAAACACCAGAAGGAACTTACATCCATCAGAGCAAGTACACTAGAGAACTTCTGAAGAAGTTCAACATGACATAATCTACAATTGCTAAGACTCCAATGCATCTTACATGCATTCTGGAGAAAGAAGATGCTAGTGGTAAAGTTTGTCAGAAGCTCTATCGTGGGATGATAGGTTCACTTCTATACTTAACTGCATCTAGGACAGATATTTTGTTCAGTGTTCATTTATGTGCTAGATTCCAATCAGATCCGAGAGAAACTCACTTAACCGTTGTTAAGAGAATTCTCAGATATCTGAAAGGTACCACTAACCTTGGCTTGATGTATAAGAAAACATCAGAGTATAAGCTTTCAGGTTACTGTGATGCTGATTATGCTGGAGATAGAATTGAAAGGAAAAGTACTTATGGAAATTTTCAATTTCTGGGAAGTAACTTAGTCTCATGGGCAAGCAAGAGGCAGTCTACTATCGCATTATCCACTGCAGAGGCAGAATATATCTCAGAAGCTATTTGCAGTACTCAGATGCTCTGGATGAAACATCAATTAGAAGATAATCAAATCCTTGAGAGCAACATTCCAATTTACTGTGACAATACTGCTGCAATCTCACTCAGTCAGAATCCAATCTTACATTCAAGGGCAAAACACATTGAGGTAAAGTATCACTTTATTAGAGATTATGTTCAGAAGGGCGTACTTCTTCTGAAGTTTGTTGATACTAACCATCAATGGGCAGATATCTTTACAAAGCTCTAAGCAGAGGATAGATTTAATTTTATACTGAAAAATCTGAATATGGACTTTTTTCCAGTATGAAGATGGATCAGAACCTCTGACTATGATGCTTCTTTATCAGAAGATGTCTAGTTCAGAAGGTAACTTTGTCAGATGCTGAGTACCCATTGGTGCTTACTCTGAGATAAGACAGCAAACATGTGTCAGTTTATTCTGATGCCTCGTTCCTTGTGCCCGTCCGGACAATCTGTTGTAATGAGTGTAGATGTGCTTATTCTCCACCGTGTGTTTTGTGTATTAACTGTTCATAATCATGTCTTTAATTTCTAGCCGTTGATTTTACTTTTGCTTTACAACCAACAACGGTTACCTTTCAAAACCACTACGCACACACGTTCTCCACCACTCTTGTTTTTCGCTTCTCTCTCTTGTTTACAAAACCCTTATCTTCTCTGCAACCTCTCTCTCTCTCTCTCTCTCTCTTTTTCGTTCATCTCTTTTCTACCCAAACCTTCAACCTTCAACATGGTCAGATCTGAAAGTTCTGATTCTGCTGATGGAAGAGTGTTCCCTAATTTGGTAGTGAGTCTCGCAACGGGTCAAGTTGGTCCTGTTCTTCGTCCCAGATCCACAGAGGCTACTCAAGCGGCAGATCAAGAAACTGGGAAGAAGATTCCAATTACTCAACGTGGCTGTGTAGTGACTTGTGTTTTCCCTCCAGAAGAACTTCAAGTTCTTGCTGAATGGCGTTTTGATCTCAACAACATTGCTGAAAATGGAGTTGATCTGCGTCCTGAAGTGCAAGCTCAAGGCTGGGAAGGGTACTTCCATAGACTACCTGGTCCAGTCTATGACAAGCTGATCAAGGAATTCTGGAAGCATGCTGATTGTGATGATAATTTTGTGGTTTCCTTTGTTCTGGGCAGAAAGATCATAATCACGGAGCAATCTTTTGCTAAGCTTCTGGGTGAAGAAACCAGCAATGGTTACAGATTTCAGTTGCAGGAATCAAAGGTCAAGATAAAGACCAAGGAAACAGTTAACAAGGCGCTTTACTCTACTTGGAAACCGGGCAAAAATGATTGCAAAACAAAGGAACTTCATCCTGACCTGAGGATTTGGCACAAGATCTTGCTGAACTGCATCAATCAAAGGCCAAAGGGAAGTTCTCCAGACTACATCAACTTCACTCAGAAGGTGTTGCTCTTCTTCATCAAGGAACACACCAAAGTCTGTCTTCCTTACTTTCTGTTCTCCTATCTCAAGGACTGCATCAGAAAGTCAAGAACTACTGCATCACCCAAGTCTGCAATCAAGTACATTCCATTTGGCAGATTGCTATCTGATTTCTTCATTGAGAGCAAGTTGATAAAGGCTCTGAGAACTGATGGATGCACAGAAGATCTGACAACCATTGTCGGAGATGTCTTCACTCCTTCAACAATGAAGAGGATGGGCATGATTGATGATAAAGTTGAAACTGACTCTGCTATCTTAAAGTCTGATGTAAGCAATAGAAGAGTCCCTCTGAAGGACTACCCTCTTTGGTCAAAGGCAGATGATCTAGAGGCAATCATGTACTATCTTGCTGATCTGAAGAAGCAAGGCTATGAAATTGATGTTGATGAGTTTTTCAGAAATCTGCAAGAGCCTCCGGACTTTGAGTCTCCCAAGAAGAAGAAGCCCTAGAGAAAGCAAGTGGACACCTCTGAAACTAAGGATCCCTCTGATGGTGATGATGGTGATGATGAACCTCCACCTCAGAAGAAGAAGAAGACAGTCAGAATTGCAACCAGAGTCACTCATCTGGAACCAACTCTGGAGCCTACTAGAGCTGCTATTTCTACCAGACTCACCAGATCTGCAGCCAGAGCTTCAAGTAAGTTTGTCTGTCTTTCAGATGAAGATGATTTAAATTTGATTGATGCAATTCCTGTTGATTCCAACCCTAATACTAGAATAGCCACACCTTCTCCTCTTCCTGAACCTACACCAGTTGACCAATCAACCTCTCACATCTCACCACCTAGGCCTTCCTTCTTTCAACCTTCCATTCAAGAAGAACCCCTCTGGAAAATGCTCCAAACTCCAAAGTCCACTGAACAAAACTCACCCATTATACTTCCATATCCTCCAACAACCTCTGAAACACAAACCCTTGAAACACAAACCTCTGAAAAGCAGGACTCTGAACCGAAACACTCTGATAGAGAAACTCTCTCTCCTGCTCCCTTTGTCTCTTTTCCTACAAATGTTCCTTTTTCCTCACCATCCAATAAATCTGAGGCCACTAGGCAATTAATTCAAATTGCAAGTGAACGACTCTCAGAAATCCCTGAACATTACCTGAACGTTCCTAGCCCAAGGCAATATCCTGGACCCAGACCAGAACCTCTGGTTGCTCCTGATTTTCCAATCAGAGCGGTCCCTCTGACTTCAGTGTCACCACCTCGTCCTCTTTCTCCTCCGCCTGAGCAAGAAAAGTATGTCTCAAACCACTCTTCTGTCAAATCTCCAAATCCTGAGACTGAGACTTCTCATCCAGACCCTGAGACCAATACCTCTGCACCTAAAACTCTGCAAATTGGTTCCCCTCAGGTTGTCTCTGAAGCTACTAGCAGCAATCATCCCTCCTCACCTGAAACCAGTATCCCAATCGTTCCTTACACCTATCTTGGACCCAACACCCTTCTTGAATGCATCAATCTATTTAATCATGAAGCATCAATAGAGGTTCGCAACGTGCATGGCTGCACTGATCTCAGTGAGGATCCAGACTTGATTGCTGAAGAATGGGATCGTCTGTGCACTTGGATGCTTGACCAAGCTAAAGTGATGATGGGTTTCCTTAATGCTGAAAAGGATAAAAGGGTTGAAGCTGCTATCCAGCGACTCAGAAGAAGAGAAGTACTGAATGAACAGAAGTTAAGAGGCCAGCTCTACATTGCAATTGAAGAAGCAAGGAAGAAGAAAGAGCAAGAAGAAGCAGCAGCAAGGTCTGAAGCTGGAGCTGCAAGGTTGGAAGCTCTGGAAGGAATTGCTAGACTACAAGCTAAAGCTGATGCTCTTAGGAGTCAAGCACTTATGCCCATTCCATTCACTAATATAGCCTCAACCTCTGCTCAAGTTCCTCATTCTGGACAAGGCTCTGCCACTCCATCCTCTGATCAAGCCACTCCGTCTGCTTCAAATCAGCCAGGATCCTCCAGACTTGATAACATTGAACGACGTCTTGAATCTCAAGAAGCTATGGTCAAGGGTATGGCAGAATCACTTGCTAAGCTTCTCCGTAGGATACCCAAGCCTTAGTTTAGGAACTCTCTTCATTTTATTTTCTTTATTTATTTTTACTCTGACTTTACTATCTTAGTAATTTCTCTTTCTTTCCTTTATTTATGCTTATTATATGTTCATTTGCATTATGTGTTATATGCTTACTTGTTCTATCTATGCTTTGTGCATTCTTAACACAACGTATAACTGAAAATTCTTTTTATTAATAATTCAAACTTGCATTACATCATTTAGAAAGGAGGATCTCTCCTCATTCTCCTACATTGCCTACGTATCTCTGTCCTATCTAGCTCCAGACGATACTGCATATACTCTAAGTGGACCATTCTCCGGCGCAGCTCCTGCCTTTCAGGATCCTCCGCCACCGTCTCTAGAGCCGCCTCCACTGCTCTGATCTCTTCATAAAAGTCCAGCTCCTTCTGGCAGTGCTCTTGAATTTCCTCCACGAAGCTGAGGAAATCTCTCAGGATGATGTCCATCGCTGGACTCAGCTCCATCCCCAGCAGCTGATTGGTCAGCTGGTAGATGCTAGGATCCTCTGGATGCCTAACATTGATGAATAAGTCTTCATCAAATGCTTTCTTCCTGAGCTCCTCTAAGCAAGCTATGTATGATGCCATTGCGATTTGAATTCAGAAGCAGATGAATTGTGAAGATTGTTTTGGATTTAACCGCTTTTTATAAGATGAGTTCAGTTTCCAGACGTTAATGCTGAAGCAGTTTCTTGAGATATCTTCATTGGAAACCGATGCAAGCATTTAACCTTTTGGCCGGTGGTAAACGTTCCTTTCTTCCCTGGCCGGTGTTCTTCACCTCATTTAATTTTTCTTCATCTGCATTAATTAACTATTTTCTTAATTAATTACTTTATTATCTTTTTCTCCAATTTTTTTTTTTAACTTAGACCTTCTTTAAGGGGGAGTACCTTTTACTTCAAGCTAAGTTTTTCACACCCCATACTTTTTGCTTATGACAAAAAGGGGGAGTACAACCAGTATTTGATGTGTAAGCTGTGTTAGTGTGATTTCTTTTTCTTTTGGAGAATTTAAGAGTTCCATTCTTTATGACCATAGATTTTTCGGTGGGCATTTGCAAGGAATACATTTTCACTTCTTCTGAAGTGATCGTATGCTAAATCGGTTAACTCTGTTGCTTTTACCTTGCCATTGTCTCTGAATATTTATGCGCTCTGATATTCACATACTATCTATGTCATACACCTACCCTCTGAACTCTTTTATTATTTAGCTTAGAATCTAGATATTACTAATGTTTTCATTAAGCCTTAGATTCAGGGGGAGCTAAGCTCAGAATCAAGCTGTGACTTTGATTCAAAATGAGCAACATAAACCATTCACCTCAGGATAAGTTTATCTCTATTCTCTAAACTCTGAGTGAATCCAGTTTATTGTTTAAGAATTGTTCATCAAAATACTTGGTTTTGTCATCATCAAAAAGGGGGAGATGGTAAGATCAAGTTTTGATCATGTAGTACAACTCTATGTTTTGATGATTACAAGTTAACTATTGTGTATGAACAATTATGGTACTCTAACGTTGTTTTCTGAGTGTTTATAAGACAGGCTCTAACTATGGTCTAACTACACACAAATCAGAAGAACTTTGCTCTAAGAGTAACCTACGCAACGCTTTCGCACTCACTATGTTCAATCTGAACAATAGAATACGCTTCAGACGATCTGTAGATAGTTAAGCTCTGATATGGATTCAGATCACTTGAAGTTCTGAAGACCAGAAGTTCTGAAGGTCCAGATGCTCTGAAAGTCCAGAGGCTCTGATAGTCCAGAAGTTCTGAAGGTCCAGAAGCTGAGAAGTGAAGACTCTGAAGTCCAAGAGTAAGCTGGCTCTGAAGACCAAGCTATCCCTACTCTGAGGTCCAGATGCAGAGGATACGGAGGTCAGAGGATCCAAGCTTCCCTCTGACTCTGATCACCAAGCTTCACAAGTTCCAACATGAAGCGTCACTCTGATCAGAAGTCTTCTAGGTTAAAGGTCAAGTCGCTATCCAAGTACAAAAGCAATTGTACTATTCCTGACGACCTTACCTACCAAGTTCAGCCACAGCAGAACCTGGAATTCCCAGATCTGCCCTCCAACGGTAGCATCCCATGCAAACCCTAATCCTTGGAGTATATAAAGAGGCTGAAGATGAAAGATGCCGCCTAAGAAACTTTGTTCAAGCTCAAGCAATATTCAAACATTCTCTTAGCAATCTTTCTTCAACAAATTACATTGTGTTTACTTTAGCTTTCTGAGAAGCATTTCTCTATAAACCAAAAACTCCTAAAAAGTTGTTTGTCTTCCTTAAGGAGACCAATGTTGGTTAGATCCTTGAGAAGACTAAGAGAGTGAATCTTAGTGATAGCTAAGTCATTGTATTGTTAGTCACTTTGCAGGTTGCAAGTGCAGTTGTAACAAACTTTGATTAGTGGATTGCCTTCATTCTAAGAAGGAAGAAATCACCTTAACAGGTGGACTGGACTAGCTTGAGGGATTAATCAAGTGAACCAGGATAAAAGCACGGTGTGCTTTCCTCTTCTTTTAGCTTGCACTTTACATTACAAGTTCGAGAGATTTGTCAAAATCTCAAGTGGGAAAGTTTTAATCTGAAAACGCTATTCTAACCCACCTTTCTATCGTTTTTCATACCTTCAGACGTTAGTAACTGACACAAGGAATAATTTCAATTTTGAGCTTAATTAATGTGTTCAATTTAATCTTTTTCATGGTGTACTGATTTTTTATATTTCATTGCATATGTTAATAAAAGGTGGGATGGAATGAGAAAGAGTGAGATGTGTACCATCTAATTTCATTAGTTACCATCATTTTCCTTCCCCCAATTTAGGGGTAATGGGATGAAATCATAATTTCACTCCTTTTAAAAATTACTACTTAACAATTATACCCCTTCTATTACATTGTTCCTTGTTCTACACTTTTAATTGTTGTTTTTTTCTTCCTGCAACTGCACCTTTTTGCGGAAAAAAATTGTTATATGGCAAACAATTGGTGTTCGAAGAGAATGTATAATCATATATTCAAGTTCGACATTGTAGTAATGATTGTAGCAATGATGTCTATGATGAAGTAGAGCTTGAGAAACACATCTTTTATACCCTTCATAATTTCGACAATAGGACAAACTTTTGTAGTTGCTTACTTGAATTTTTCAGAAGCCTATCACAGTTAACTATTGAAAAATGAAATTAATATCAATGCAATTGTTGTTTCATTTTTTGAACAAGTAAAAAAAACTTGTTGGCTGCTGCTATCTCACGATGGGGTTTTGTTGGCAATATGATAAAGTAATGGAACATGATCAGTTGTGGTATATGATTTGATAAATATATTTAAGAAATTAAATTATCATGCATAACTAAGAGAAATAAATAAATATTAAATAAGGTAATATATGAATAAAAAGGTTATAACGCATTCTGCTCTGTCCATTATCCAAACAATGGAGTGGTAATCTGCTTCATTGTTGTAATGGTTAATACTTTAATACAACGTGGAGGCAAAAATGGAATTAAATAGCTTCAAGATAAACACTTGTTAGTTGTTACATTCTCAATTTGGCAGAATTTCTTTTCCATTAGAGTAAACTTTTCCATCTAGCAACACTTTCTTCCAAACTTGTTCAGCCAATAACTAAATAACATTTAAGTAAATAGGAGGCAGTTTGATTAAAATCAAGTAAGATTTCCAACACAAAAAAATGATACATGCATAAGAGCTAAAAAGTATACAAACAACAAATCTATTTGAAAAAGCTTGTAGGCGTAGCTTGTGGTCTTCCCTTTTGATTTTACTCTTTAAGCATTTTGTACCAAAAAAAGTAAAATGGAACATTTAATAGTTATGCTCAATAAGGCTAGGCTTGTTAATAGTGTCTCAAAGTAAAAGAAGCACTGGAAATGGGAATTCTCTAGCATGTCTATTGTCTCTCCCTCTCTGTATGCAACAGAAAAGTACAGTAGCTCGGTTTTTGTGGTGCAAAAAAACATAACAAAGTCACTATCACTCACTCTAAGTGACGATTCTAGTATGAGAATTTAGGTAAATTTGACTCATTTATGTTTCATGCATTTTTATGTAAATCCATCACAAGAAATGTTTAAACTGGTATAGAGTAATTGAAGTCTCATCAATCATGTGCAGAATCATCTTCTGAAATATGATATGCTATTAATTCTGTAAAGGAAGAATGATCGTATGATACTCTTTTCAGATTTAATAAAGGAATGTGTTCAATTTGTAATCTTTGCTAATAATGTAGAATGAGTTATGTTGCTAATTTTTGGCTTCTTATTCAATATTTATCTATTATCTCGTATGTCTACTTTTTATTTTTAACATAATTTAAATAATAATTGTAATGACATTAAAGTAATTTTTAAGTCAATAATAATTACTTGAAAGGAGGTCAACTTTAACAAAAAAAATACAACTTTTAGCACTTAGCATCGTGTGGTATAACAAAAGGATACATTTTCTAGCACTTTGCATTATGTTCTAATGTTCTATAACAAATGGGGAAAGAACATGAGAAATAAAAACAAATGAATGATACATGGAAGAGGCAATATGAGCATCAATTCAACCTATGTTGTGTGTCAGTCCACACTCAGTTTTTTAGAGAAATGGACAATAGAAATGAATTTGATCATCATTACAAAGTAAAATGGAACATTTAATGGTTATAATCAATAAGGCAAGGTTTGTTAACAAGGTCTCGAAGTAAAAAGGCACCAAAACAGGAGATTCTCTAGCTTTTCTATTGTCTCTCCCTCTCTCTACAATAGAAAAGTCGTGTAGCTCTAATTATGTGGTTCAATTCAGTTTTAATCCTTTTGATAAAATAATGAGTTGCAACGTCGGGTTCTCCAGAACTAATGACAATGATGCATGAAAACTTCGAACAAAACTTGTCCTCAGACAAGCGGAAGAAAGTTGCGTATTTCTCCACAAGCAGAAGAAACTTCGCATCACTCTTAGCATTTTTTATTTTTCCGATGTGCTTGGGTATTCCTTGCCCAATTAGCCAAATTTCAAGATAATTAATCTCCTTCCCATCATATGAAAATTGCAGATTGCTTGAGACAAACCCTCGGTGTGAACCGACGACACCCAAACTGGCTCTAGTACACCCAATGAGACAAGATACATCATGTAGAGCCCCTATTCGACACCCTCGGCCCAAACAATTTGCAATCGCATTAAAATTAAATACACATTAATTCTAACTTGCAGGGTTTAGAATTAGAAACTTACCTGATGTCCAAACAGTTTGACATTACTATAGAATATACCGCGCAAGGTCATATTAATCTTCTTTCTGAGAAGCTGAGAAACTATGCCTAACACACGCATTATTATGATTGTCATCTTCCGGGTAGTGCATCGGTGTGAGTTTGAAACCATAAACCGATTTTGTACGTTGATGAATACCACATTATCGTGAGCTCTTGGTGGCACTGGAGAATCTGATTTACAGGCCTCTGCCAGGAGTTTTGAGATCGGTTCTTCCACTTCTTCGGGGGGAAAATATGTCACACGAAAGTAGGAACCATCAGCTTCCACCGTCGTTTCAGGTGCGGCAACGGCGGGGCTAAACTCCTTCTCTAGACTACGTAGAATGTCTTCATTTGACATCAGATTAGCCTTCAACCGATTAGACCTTTTCGCTCTCTTCTTCATCGTCTTCCGTAAACTCTTCTTCAAATCGATATCCAGAATCTTTTTCTCCAGCTTTTTCCCCTTTACTATATTTTCCTTCATCTTCTTCAGTGCTGAAACACGAAAGGAAACGAGAGAAATCGATTGAACTTTGAGGAATCAAATTTTGAACCTTCTTCTACTGAGAGAGAAACACGAAAGTAAAGGAGAGAAAACATGTTTGCAGCAATTGACCTAATTGACCTAAAAGCATCATTAAACTCATGTATGTCGTATCACCCTTAGTGCATTGATGGCATGTCTTGTCTTGTATTGGGTTCCCCCCCCCCGCTTTGGGCTTTTTCAAACCTTTGACAGAAGAAAGTACAGGAAAGTTTAAGTCCAAACAGATTGTTGGGAGGCGCATGAATTTATTTACGGTGAATCTTGACCCGAAGATCATAAGCACGCTAAAATAATGAAAAAAAAATGAAAGGATTGATGGATTTAGATGCTTGGACGGCAATAATATATCCAGTGTAGAGAGGGTAACAAGGCGGGTGACGTAATGACGTGTCATGAGAGAAAACAGTAAGCGGTCATGAGAGACGTTACCACAACACCAATCCAGCCCCCTATTATGTGAAATGTCATGTTATGGACGACAAGGCAAGTATTAGCATTACCAAGCTTGGATCTAGATATAATTTCTCTTAATTAAACAACTTTTTGAACTTTGGTCATTCATGAACTAGTACTATGTCAGCGCCATAAGCAAACTAGCAGCTGTTCTTCACCTTTTGCACTATCCGGTTTTATTAGCATTCATACATTCTTTTTTTGAATGGAGAAAAAGTAAATGCATTCAAATGAATATTATGATTTCGTTCAATAGCATTAATGGAGATATACAAACCAAATTGGGAGAAACGGAGAATGAAAAACTGAGAATCGAAAACCTTTTCTCTCATACCTGCTTCATCCTGAGAGTACACCTTCATTCATACATTCGTTTTTAGGCGCTAGCTTGTGGTCTTCCGTTTTGTTTTTCCTATTTAAGCATTTTGTACCAAAAAAGTAAAATTGAACATTTAATAGCTATGCTCAATAAGGCTAGGCTTGTTAACAATGTCTCAAAGTAAAACAAGCACTGAAACTATGAATCCTCTAGCATGTCTATTGTCTCTCCCTCTTTGTATGCAACAGAAAAGTACGGTAGCTCGGTTTTTGTGGTGCAAAAAAACATAACAAAATCAATATCACTCAATTTAAGTAAGTGACGATTCTAGTATGAGAATTTAAGTAAATTTGACTCATTTATGTTTCATGCATTTTTATGTCAATCCATCACAAGAAATGTCTATATTGGTATAGAGTAATTAAAGTCACATCAATCATACGCACAATCATCTTTTGAAATTAGAGTAGTTTGTTGTTCCTTTGTTGTCATCAATTTTGTTAAAAACAACCTGATGTCCTAGCCGATGTTGTGACATCTGCCTTGGTGAAGGCCTGAACATCCGCCCCTGCTGGCGTGCAATGTGGGTCCCTTTTGTTATTGGTTTGGAGGATGTGATTTGTTATTACTTGAGATTCAAGTAACTTATTAAAGGGAGATATACGCGGGTTGTTTATTGTTGGAACAAATCAGTGATTGGAGATTTGTTTCTATTCTTAAGTTGTTAATCACTCATATCATATCTTGGAAGATTCTGTGCTGATATGAGTTGGATCAGAGTTGTTCTTCAGCCCAAGAAACCTAGTGCCGCCTCTGCTGAAGTATAAATAGAACAAAGACCTAAAACGTGAGCCACCAGAGCTAAGATTGAAGATCAAGTGTTTTAGGATTGTAAGTTGTGTTTTGTTCTTGTTATTTGTGAACTGTTCTTGCTCCCTGATTCTATAAAGCAAGTTTCAGTTCTGTGTTGTGTTTGAGTGTCAAACAAACTCTGTGTTATTGTTGTTCACCAATCATTGTGGCAGTGATTGAGAGAAAGTGAGAGGGGCTCTCATACTTAGGTTGAGATTCTAAGTAGAAATACACTGGGTAGATTAGGAAGTGAACTATGAACTGAGTTGTTCATGAGTGTCTGTAATTCCTGAATCTTGAGATAGTGGATTTCCTTTCTTTGGGTGCATGCAAACCCTCCAGACATAGGTGAAGTTTCACCGAACTGGGTTACCAATCTTCTGTGTTCTACTTTATTATTTTTCTGGTTTTGTTACTGTTAGTCAGTTGTCGAACCGGTTGTCCCAGCATCGCGTTCGACATCTGTCCTGTGTGAGAACCGTATTTTCACAGTTGTTAATGGCTTCCAAATTTAATAAAGTGATCTGTTCAGTTGGTAATCTTTGCCAATAATGTAGAATGAGTTGTGTTGCTATTATTTTACCTTCTTAGTCAATAATTATCTATTATCTAGTATGATTATTTTTTATTTTTAACATACATTTAAACAATATTTTTAATGACATTAAAATCATTATTAAGTTATGTTGTGCACTTTATAAGTGAGATGACCCATACACTTAATGTCTTAAGATTTTGAGTGAAGGATGTAGTGTCCAACCCACTTATGGTTTGCTCTTGTTAGCTCAATGTGATAATCCACAGAGTTTTGTCCTCTTGCGGCCCAACAGTAAATAAATTTAAAGAACTACTAAACCATACTCAGATGCAATAATAAAGTAAAGTATGTTTGTTTTCACTCAAGAAAAATTCCTCCAATAGAAGCTACACATGGCATAATGGTTACTCCAATATTGAGGGCTACAAAGGGAACCATGGTAGCTACAAAGGTAACCATGGTGGATATTTCAATGATGGCTAAAAAGGGCACCAAACATTAAACCGGAGTTGAAGAAATCACCAATTGAGACTAGCAAGAAGAACAATGAGGTGGTGGAGGAAGAGAATTGAATCAAATTAATCAAAACCATAAGCAAAAAGAATTGGAACTGAAAACTATGCATATTTACCTGCTTCTTGCACATATTTGAGGCTCTTCTTTATTTAGATTTCTTTTTATTTTGGATTGGAATGAAGTAGATTTTGGATTTCAATCTAGGATGATGATGCTAGGATTATGTTGGATTGCAATTAGTGGGATTCTTTAATATATGGTTGAAGGAGATGAAGTTGTGGGTAGTTTTTTGGACTTTGCTAAGATTTTCGGTTTTGGTTTTTTGTAGTTTATGAATTTCTGGGCTTGCTCATGAACATGGTGATTGGGGATAGTGTATGATGATAATTTTAATTTTTTTGATTTTAGCCTCTCTAAATATTCCACTTGTAATCAAAATAATTTAAAACGGGAAAAACATCTACATCAGATGTTACCGATTAGCTAAGTGGTCAAAATGGTCAAAGGACGAAAACCAACAGGTTTATCAAGTTAAAAGATGGAAATCACCAAAATTTTAGTATTAGAACGGAAACCAAATTTTCGCTATAGTTCAGGGACTAAAAACTTATTTAACCCTTGCTTTTAAAATATGTGTTATTTTTGTTATGTTTATTAAAATATAATGGGTTAAACGGTGGTTCACAAAAAATATCACATTTAATTACTGTAATATCCTTATTCGTATTTTCTATTCCTATTTTCCTTTTCACACCACAATTATCTCCGACCACTTAGTGGCTTTTCCCACCACTATGGAAGCAACACTTCTGCACCCAAGCTTCACTGTAACGAAGTAGGCTCGCACAGATCAGACCTCCGTCGTGGACACGTTAGCACAACCTTCGTGGCCGCCACTGTCTATATTGCGGCCGCCACCATCGTTCTCCTAGCCAACAACCATTGCAACTTATGCCTCTCTCCCTCTCTCGTATGATTCCTTTCTCCCCTCTCTGATGTGTGCCTCAGACTCTTCCTTCTTCCCCTCTTTTTGGCGCTTCCACAAGTTAGGTTTATGGCATGAGCAAGTTTCGGCCAGGGGTCCACTTCCCTTTCTGATGAACCCACCACCACTCGGAGCCTCCACCTCTCTCTTCCTCATCGGATATGTCACCACTGACAGTGACACGCACAACAAAAAGCTTAATCTTTTCCATTATTGAAGCTTTGTTTTGAAAAACAAGAAGCTTGAATTTTGTCATTGTTGGTGGAAAGTTTGGAAAAAAGGTTCAATCCTTTTCATTATTGAAGTTGCTTTGAACAAAAGAACCTTGAATCGTGTTTATTGTTGATGGAAGGTTTGGAAAAATGTTCAATTTTTTTTTTCATGTTTGATGCTTAATTTTGAACAAAAAAAGTTTGAATCTTGTTCATTATTGGTGAAATTTGGTTGTTGCATGTTGAAGAGAAGGGTGAGGAACATTGGATGTGGAACTGAAGTGAAAATAGACGGATGAAACAGATCTGAAATCAAGAGATTGGCAACCTGCGACACCGTTCAAAAATGGTTTTTAACTGACCCACCGCAGATAAAGCCAGTCTTCACACATCCCTTCATGCAAACAAAGAGTTGCCTCACCAATGATACCATTGTTGCTCCACTATGCAAGAAGAATCAACTTGTCCTTCCATCGAGGCCAAAGTCATTGCATGGTTTATTACTAGAGAGCGTAGTGTGTCAATTTGAAACCCTACATCAATGGACACAATCTTAGATGGACACAATCTTAGCAAGGATCTAGTGGTTCACATAGCACATATGTTTTTACCATAAAAAAAAAAAGCACATATGTCACTTTTGGGTTGGGACTAGAAAGGATGGTTGTGACCACCAAAAGAAACAAGGTAACAAAATGACATCTAAAGCCCAAATAATGTGGGGATCTAAAAGAACTCATTTTGGTCTCAGATTTAACGAGATAAAGAAGATCCTTCGCTGCTTTTCCGTTTCCTCTGACAAAAAGAATTGCTAAACCATCCTCTTTATCACAAAGAAACTTGGAATATGCAAGTGATTCGTTAAGATGGAACTAAATCAAAGAGTTTTCTTCACCAGGAAACTTACAAAATATACTTTTTTTTTTTGGTCCTTTGGCCACCAGTCTCCATGGGAAAAGGGGCCCCACGTGACTAATCTGGCTCGAGATACAGTAGTGATGTCCCTGACCACAAATGTATTATTTTTTACCTCAAAGGGGATCGAACCCGGGCTAGAAGCTTAGGCGAAATCCCTTAAGGAAATGCACATTCTACACTTGTGCCACCCCTTGTGAAATGAGTGATTTAGATTAATTTTTTTTTTGTCAATGGAGTGATTTAGATTTTAAAGTCGATGAAATTTTTTATAGGGACTAAAAGAATGAAGCCTAGTTTTGCCCAATAAGAATTCCATTGGGTGGAGGCCCAAAAGCCCAACCCACGAACACTGATCTAAAACGAAAGAGTCATCATAGCTTTCTTCTTGTATCTTCTCCTCCACCACCATCAACAAGACGAGTCTGTTCTGTTGAGCCATGGAGGTTGCAACCGCTGCTTCAACTACCTTCGCTCTGAACAAGCCTATGCTAGCGTTGCCGTCTTCCTCACGAGCCATATCAACACCTACCCGAGCCATTAAATCCTCAGCCTCCGTCAGGACCACTCTCGCCACCGACTTCGTCGTTCATTCCGCTCCAATTAGCAGCTCCTCTTCCCTTTTCTCCGGCCACAAGCTCCGACCTTCATGCCTCAATCCGGCGTCGTTTCGTGGTTCTGGTAAAAGAGGCGTTGTCACCATGGTACTATTCTTCAACTCTTCTCAACATTCACGTTTCTATTGAGTGGTTTGAATTGGATAACAGATGAGACACTGTAAAAGGGTTATGCTTTAGGTTAGGTTTAGGGATTGTTGTATGAAAAGATGAAATGGTCGAAATTTGTGAACTTTGAAGCATATACAATTTGAGCTTGAGTTGGGTATGGAGTTGTGGAATTTGACCCATAGTGTGATTGGATAAGAATTGGGTAGTTTTATTGTGATGGATACTATAAGGTACAAGGAAGAAGACACGTTTTAGAACAGAGTTCTGTAGGCAGAAAATAAGGGATTGGAATTTGGAAATGTATCAGTGGGTAATTGAGGTCAATTGTCTTAACAAATAAGGCACTTTTTTAACTGTCATTGACAAGATGTTAGATGCATGCCTTGCCTGAACTATAAGGTGCCAACTGCCAAGTGGCACTGGCCTCTTATGCTGCCTTGCCATGACAGCTTCGGAGCCTTTTGGTAGCAAGTGAATAAGCTGATTATAAGCTATATAAGATCTTATGCAGATGAATATTCACTTTAATTTTACTTTAATGATGCAATTTAGAGGTTATTTTCCTTATCCATGTATATGTACATGTTTAAGTATAATTATGCATTTTTGGTTGGATCTTATGATCCGATGTACGGCAATCTTTCACCCCCTCTGGATCCTAAGTAAGATCTTGAACTTGGCAACATTGGGGAGAGTTTTTTTTTATGGATTCTCTATGAGTCAACAACACACAAAGTTTCTTCAGATTCTCCTCAGTAGATATGCAGAGAAGACGTGGAGCTCATCATGTATTAGTTATTTATTTATTTGTTTGTTTGTTTCTATGTTCTGTGTATGTTTAGAAAACAAATCCCATGTTTCTTATTTGTTTTTCTTCTTGTTTTGAAAATAGACTCATGCATGTAGATCAATATTGTTGATCATAGAGAGGACTTATTTACTCATGGATGTGCGATGTCTCAAACAAACAGACTCTACGTAGTTTACATAATTCCTTAATGTAATGTTCAGGCATGATTCATATATTATGAAAATAAGTGGGATAACTTGTATGTACAGTATTTAATGGCACATGCGGACGTGATGTTGCTACCAGTATAATCTATTCAGGTTTGGTGCTCATTTTTTCCCCTTTATCCTTGGATAGGTAATTCCTTTTTCAAGAGGAAGTGCATGGGAGCAGCCTCCACCGGACTTGGCTTCTTACTTGTACAAAAATCGAATTGTTTACTTGGGCATGTCTCTTGTTCCATCTGTCACAGAGTTGATACTAGCTGAGTTTCTCTACCTTCAATACGAGGATGATCAAAAACCTATTTACCTATACATTAACTCCACTGGGACAACTAAAGTAAGTAATTTATTTATTTATACAACCTAGGATGTTGTCTTTTCCTTGAGAAATAATCTTGTCCACATCTTGATGTATGCTGATGTATTTGTTTCTTTAAAGCATTTGTTTTATTGCTTGATGCTGAACAAGAACATGTGGTAAGAGGGAACAAGAGGGTGGGGCACTAGGGAGTGTGTGGATCAGAGGAGAGATTTCTGAATTAGATGTGACAGTTCCAATGTCACCTCTTAATTAGAAGTAAAATTTGTTTTGAAGTATGAATGCAAATTTTTGGCATTAATAAGAATAATTTTTTAATATTATTCCCTATTGCTGTGTACCTTGATCAAAATTTTGCTTGCATCTTTTCAACTTAGACATGCTTATGTCCTACTGTTATTCCCTACTGTTAATCTTAAATGTATATTCATATGAATTTTGGTAAGCACAATTTTGGTAGCAGTTGCATGTAATTGTGAATTGGGTATAGACATATGGGCTAGCAGTTATTGGAAACGAGTACACTGTCTCGAAATCAAATTGTGTACAGAAAATGCAACTGTTTAGCTCAGTCCAACCTGACCTAAGTACTATCTTGTGCAAGCATTTCTCTTGAGGTGAGAGAGAAGTGCGAGTGCAGTCTTGTTAGATAAATCCTAGCTAAAGTCTGTGGATCAACCAGCCTCGCTTTTTATGGCTACATTAGCTTATGGAGCTTAGATGAGAGCCCAAAATAATGGAGCTAGGATTTTGGGTTAAAGGTAGACTAATATTGAATAACTTGCTTGATAGCCAATGATATATTGAAACTAACATATTGACAACTGCACGCGAATCTGATTTTTGTTTAGAAACTAGATAAAGAAGGATGAAATTTGAAATTTCCAGGAACTGCCACTAAATATACTATTTTCTAGGTTTAAGGAACTCCCTACCACTAACCAATATTTTTTCGGCTTAAGATTTTTACACCATTGAGCTGTGGTGCTTTCATTTCTGGCTACTGCAATGTGAACCATGGCCCCTTTTCTTTGCCAAGCAGAAAGGAATAAATAATTCCAATTGAATGCTAGAATAATGGTGCTCTGGTGTCCATGAAAATATCGATGGGTTTAATACAATCTTGTTTCCTTCTTTCAGGGAGGTGAGAAGTTGGGTTATGAGACTGAAGCATTTGCAATTTATGATGTCATGAGGTGATTATCTCTATGTTTTCTGTGATCATGTAATCTATTCTTTTTGTCATATTTATGTTGAGTCATAAAGCATATACATTAGTGCATAGGTGTCATTGAAAAATGTTCTATACGGTTTTAGTTTATTTTCTTTGTTTCACCTTGTATCACATGTGTGGGTTGTAAGGTGTAGAAGATCTTGTGTTGCCAATGCTTTCATAGGCACAGGTACACAGCTGCTATTTTAATAGTGTGTGGGACCCAACATGAGTCCCTTTGAACGGAAGTAATCTGAGTGGCTGTACCTATACTATGCACATCCTACTGGAGTAATTTTCATCAGCAGTGATTATTTAGCTGATTTCAATATCTATGGCTAGTCTTTAAGTGGGCATGATGTCAAATATTATTGATGGAATAACTATTTAGTCTTCCCTGCATAACCGCATAATTAGGAGACATATTGTGTCTTTAATTGTATAATTTGTTCCCAACTTACCGAAGTTCCTGTAGAAAGTTTCTTCTTATAAACTTAGCTAAGTTTTTCTGCTACAGGTATGTCAAGCCTCCTATTTTCACTCTCTGTGTTGGTAATGCTTGGGGAGAGGCAGCCTTACTTTTGGCTTCTGGTGCAAAGGGTAATCGTTCGGCTTTGCCATCATCGACAATAATGATGAGACAGGTTTGTTATCAAACCATTCTTTCCTGTGCTCAGTTTGATGTATGCCTTGGGTGTGGGGGGGGGGGGTCTTTTATCCAAACATCTTAAACACATTATCATTCTCAATTTTGCAGCCAATTGCAAGGTTTCAAGGTCAAGCGACAGATGTTAATCTTGCAAGGAGAGAAGTCAATAATGTGAAGACAGAATTGGTTAGAACAATAATTATCTAGTTTACTTTGATCTATATTATGTAGTTAAGGTCCTGTTGCAAATGATCATTGTTATCTGTAAAGCTATATGAACCTATGCATTCTTTTTGTTTTAGTCCCATCAAGATATCTAACTCAGTTTGTAGAGCTATGGCCAAATCTTTGTTTGCCTTCAAAGGTTTCAAGTTCCAATCTCAAAGATTAAGATTGTGAATTATGACTTGTTTCAGAAAATATACATATTTGTGCTTCTCCATGGACTTCTAAATGTTTTTGATTTGAAGTTTGGACTTGAGTGTTGGTTTCAATGATCTTCTTTAAAAAGATTGATTAAAGGTTATTTTCATAACTCACATACACCCTTTAACTTCTTTCAAGGTTAAATTGTATGCAAAGCATATTGAAAAATCACCTGAGCAGATTGAAGCTGATATTCAGCGGCCGAAGTATTTTAGCCCTAGTGAAGCTGTTGAGTATGGAATCATAGATAAGGTAATTGCCATATATAGGGTGGACTTCTTATGGATTTTTTTATTTTCCTTGAAACTCAAATTTACTGCCCTTTTCAGGTATTATACAATGAGCGAGGCACTGCAGATCATGGAGTTGTTTCTGACCTGAAAAGGGCACAACTTATTTAACCATCGGGAATTTCGCTCACTATTCTCTTGGAGTTTTCAGGTAAAATACATCTGCAGTAATAATCATATTAGACACTTAATGCAACTTCAGGATTGAATAAATTTATCATATTAGACACTTAATGCAACTTCAGGATTGAATAAATTTATCTCAGGATAACAGTAACTTCCTCTGTTAACTAACACATTTTTAAAATCTTGGGGTTCTTCATTATTACTTTGCCAATCTGTTTGTGGTGCCTAGGAGCTTGAGTGCATGTGAAACTAGGATTGGTTAATTAGGTGATCACCTGATTTCAAAAGTTTGCTGTTTAAACTTGCTTTTATCTTTTGGTATTTGCAATTATTGAATGGGTAATTGCCTATCTGTGGGATTACCAAAAGACCGGATCAGTACTGTCACATAGTTATACCCAAGATCTAGAATATGGCGTCCAAGACCAACATTGGTAATAACTGAGTATCATAAACTAACACCTTGATACTATATTTACACACAAGTAGGGTGAGATCATCACATCTATAAAACAACCAAAAAGACGGGGTCAAATAGAAGGAATGTACTCATAGAAAGGTTCCATCGTCCAAAAAGAACATCTAAGTTAGATTCATGCTAGTCGTCTCCAGAAGCTAGTCTACTACTGAGGTGGTAGGGGTAAAGTATGAAACAATAGCAACGCAGAGGAGTGGGATGATAGTTTACAACCAAATTACACCTTTGAATGAACAAAGTCTACTCTACCACACAATCATATAGTTACTATTGAAACTAGTATTGATCACTAGAAGTATTAAATCAAACCCATAAGTTAAATTCTATCACACTCATTTATTTACAAATACACTAGGGCTCAACACTATTCTTAGTTTCTTACTCCCTACGGAGGCACTCATATATTGATTCTTAATTCGGATGGTGTTACCTCTCTCCTTACCCCAACCATTCAAGGTCATTTATCAGTTTATCTATGAAATATAATATTAGGGTGTTAGCTTATGATAAGGTCTCAGTTGTTACTAACGCTGGTTTTGGATTCATTAACCTGGATACTTGTGACCGTACTGATGCGGTCTTTATGTATATAACATATGCAGTATATGTATATGGCAATCCCACTTATCTTCAAGTTTTAAATTTTTTTGAGCTTTATAAATTTATATTAAAATATCCCAATTTCGGGCGTGGGGATGTCATCACTTTGGTCGTTTAATACCACAAAATGTATTGTTTTGTTCTTGTCGGAAATGAGAGAAGTTTTTCCTAAAAAACACAGCTTTAAACTCTGTAAAAATATACAAAATACATTCACAAGTTGAAACAGGAAGTAATAATACCAACTGCATAAAGTCTAAAAACACAAATGGGAGGCTTGCTCTAGCATAAGTGATAGAAATCTTGATCCACATGAATCCTTGGTTGGGGAACTCACTAACAGCATGATCCAGATTCCAGTTACTGGTATTTTTCTATTCCTCATCTATCTTACGAGTTGGAAAGTTGAATGCCGTCACACCTTACTATGTAATTGGTTACATACAAAAAATAAAACACAGAAGGAATGGGTTGTAAAACTACAAATTGCTCCAAATGAGTAGAGCCTTCTTAAACAGACACAAAATATTTCAAAAATGCATAGTTGATCAACAAGAATACAGCTTGTATGTATCCATGAAATCATAATTAGCAATTTCCAGTAATAAACACATCAGACATACTATTTACACTTAAGGGTCCGTACTGCTCTCCATGGAGGCATTCCAATCTCAAAATCCGAGGTGGGAGCAAGTTTTTCCATACTCTGGTAGATATCTGTCTATTCTCAAGACTCTGCTACCGCAACTTTCTTATGATTTGGAACACCCTCAGCACAAGTTTCTCACACTTATGGTCTAAAAAGTGAATTTCTACTCAGCGACATCCACAAGCTCTGTAGTTTCTGTTTTTTTTCTATTCAACTAATAAGTGCAAGCATTCGTAGGTTCCCGATTAAAACGGATTGGTGTTATTTTCATGGCCATATGACTCATGCAATTTTTTTCACGTACAATGCTAAGTTGCTCTGGGCTGTTTGGTTTACTGGTTTACATCTTGCATTTGCTTTGCAGATATTTCAGACATGTCTCTTTGTTTACATCCGTTATAGTAATTGTTACTTTTCACTTTTAACAAAATAGACCTCTCTGTATGTGTGTGTGTTGTGTGTTGTGTGTTGTGTGTTTTGTGTGTGTGTTTGCGAGTGTGCCCGTGTTGTTGATGGAATTTGTTCCTGATCATGATTGCAGAAAATTGCGTGCAAACGTAGTTTAGATCAAGCCAAGATGAAGGATCTTGAAGATCAGCAATCAAACTGGAAATCGGTGCAGCAACTAATAGTACATTAGAATTTGAGTGTCAATACCATAGATTCATTACATTGCCCTCCCTAACAATAGGCAGTAGTATCTACTCCTACGCGTCCTGTAATATGCTGTGTACATGATTGTATTCTGCTTCATTCAAATTTAGTCACTATTAATTGCTGTCTCAGTATAAGAACGAAACTCAATTACCATTGATGGCAATGTTCAGCCAAAGTTGAGAAACATGCTTTTACAAATTTCAAACATCCAAGAAGTGTTGTGAAATGAAATGAGTATAATATTCAAATACATGCACTATCACGTTCTTAATTTGAAAATAAAATGATCTTAGTGGAGTATTTTTGGTTTATATATCAATATTATAATTATTAGCTTTGAAGTTTTAAGCACTATCTTTGCTACTGTTCGCATGAACAGCTGCATGTTCAAGACTCTCTTGGAGCTCCATGCAATTCGAAGAAGGCACCAAATGGACGGCTTGGCTTAAGAATCACCTACTCCAATACATTTCAAAGTTCAAACTCATTGGATGAATCCTTTCCTATGGATTCATCACTTGCCCCTTGTATTCCACTATCCCAATTCCCACACAACAAATCCTCTAACTAATACAATAATAAAAGTAAACACACTGTACACGCAATTTGTATGCAATTTTTACATTTTTCTGTGTTTTTTTAAATTGAAGAAAACATGTAAATATTGATCAAATGGTATATGAGTAGTATAGTGATTTATAATCATCTTGAAAGAAAGAATAATCAATAAAAATAGTTGCGTATTTTAACTTATACAACTAAGGCAAGTTAAACCTTAATTCATAATTGTTTTGTGTAATAATTATAGTGATGTTAGTTCTGAGTTCTCTCATACTTGTAAAGCATACACCCTATTATTACTTGGCGGCAGGAACAAATAAAGGGACTTATTGCCAGCACTATTATTATTGTTGCCACCCATTACTACTTTTTACATAGTTGAAGAAGATGATTCATTTGGCCTGAACGAGACCCAAGTAGTCCAAATTACCACTTGTCCAATTCAGAGTCATACCAATTCATGAATCTTTGAGTGCGTTACCCCCTAACGTGGCTGCTACATATTTAACTACACCATGAATCTAGAATAATAATTAGCATTGAAACTTTTATACCACACATCCGGCAGAAAAAAAATGTGGGAGGAAAGACATAAAATTAGAGGATATAGGTAAGGAAAGAAAGTGAAGGTGTTGAGAGAAGAAGTCTTTGTTGTAAAAAAATTCCCCTACTGTTATTCTTTGGTTGTTGGAATAGACAACAGCCGTAATTCATTTATATTTCTGTGACAATTCCTAATCTAAAAGGGTAAAAAAGTTTAAAGAATAGAAATAGTGTGTCTTGGGATAAAATTAAAATTTGTAGGGTATCATGATTGTGAATCTTGAGTGGAGCTGCAAGTACATGGATCTTCCCAATAAACTGTTACAACAAAACAAAGTTAGGCATTGTGCCATTGCAATAATAAGTTCAGATACTATTTCCCTCAAGGTTGAATAATTAATATTGCCTTTTATAGTCCCCAAGTGGTACAAAATGTGGATTACCACCTGTCCTCTGAATTAAGAGTCCTGTACTATAAATATGACCCCATATCTTTACTACCTATCTCATCATTCTTGGCTCATACACTTCAATTTATTGCATTGGTCACTCTTAATTGCTGAATTTCTCTCGTCTTTCAACTTGAGATTTTTTTTATTCTGACATGGAATTTAGTGTTAAACACCAAATTGGCCTTGTTTGTGGCATGCTACTCTTAGCTGCACTGTGTAATTCACAGGAATCTTTTACTGACTCCAGAGCAACATATTATGGTAGCCCTGATTGCTATGGGACTCCAAGTATGACCTCCTCCTCTATTTCACTAATGACCTTGATATTTTGAAACTATGTATTTAGCACACTTGAATCAACTTATTTTTTATCACAATCAATTTTGGCAAGCAGAAGCTACTCACATAGAAGCTTCTCTCCAAAAATTGATTATGGTTTTAGAATTAATAATTGAAGGATTTCCAAACATGCTAATTTTTTTCTTTCTTGAACAAGGGAATTTAGAGAATTTGCTTTGATGATTTATGCTCAACTCAAATGCTTTTAGAGTAAAATGAGCACAGTGAGTGTGACATTATGCGTTGATATTTGTTTTAGGGGGAGCATGTGGCTTTGGTGAATATGGAAGAACAGTGAATGATGGCAGTGTTGCAGGAGTCTCTAGGCTATGGAAGAATGGAAGTGGCTGTGGTGCATGTTATCAGGTAGTTTTCTTTCCCTTTTCAAATCAGCGACTTAATTCTGATAAAAAACAAACATGCTGCTATAAAGCTCCTGCTATGCACGAGGTTCAGGGAGAAGTTGAATCCATTTTGTGAATCTAATGTTTGGCAGTTTTACCTTGCATTTTGCAATAGACTGATTCTACAGTTCAAACATGTATTGCAAAATCACATGATATCAATCATACTATTACGCTACACCCGATTTAATCCTAATAATAACTAGTAAAGAAAGCTTCATCACTATGGAACAAAATTTTGATATGGAAAAAGAACTTTACCAAAAATAATTGATGATGATGATTCAGGTAAGGTGCAAAGTGCCACAATACTGTGATGAAAATGGAGCATATGTGGTGGTAACAGATTATGGTGAGGGAGACAGAACAGACTTCATCATGAGCCCACGTGGCTACTCAAGATTGGGAAGCAATGAAGCTGCATCTGCAGAATTGTTCAAATACGGTGTAGTGGATGTTGAATACAGAAGGGTACCCTGCAAATACAATGGCTATAACATAGTGGTTAAGGTCCATGAACACAGCAAAAACCCTAACTACTTTGCTGTCCTGGTACTCTATGTAGAAGGAATATACGATGTCACTGCTCTTGAGATGTGGCAGGTACACATATTTCTGGCACAAATACATTGAGCATATAGCATATTTAGATGAGTTTCTGTTTTACCAAAATTAATTCTCAGGCATAGAAGTTGCTATGAGAAGCTTTAGTGCATATTTGGAAATTCATGAGCAATTTATTCTAAAGTCAATATCAATTTTTGGAAAAGGCTTCCATGAATAGTTTCTAAATGTCAGAACTGATTCTGAAGAAAAAGAAGCAAAATTATGTTAGAACTGATTTCTCAAAGTTAATAATCTCTAAGTTATTAGAGTTCATGTTTTGATTGACAGTTGTAAAACACAGTAAGAGCAAAATTATAGTTCAGAATCGTTAAAACTAAGAGAAGTTGTTTCTGCTCATCATGATTTTGACTTCATTGTGGTTTTCTACCGTGTATCCAAATATGCACCAAAACATAAATTGTGTCATGAATATTGAGTATTGACTTATAGTTATGTTTGAATCAACACTTTCCCCATGAATCAATTCTGACACCAAGAAGTTAACCTCAGTAGCTTCACTCGAGAGTTGATTTTTGGCTTTAAAATCAATTTGTAAAAGAATTTCCAAGCTTGTAATTATAAAAATAGTTCATTTTAAGTTTGGTAAGAGTGCTGCAATGTAGTTTTTTTTTCCTTTCTGAATTTTGACTCTTGAAATGCTGTGAATGTTGCAGGAAGACTGCCAAGAATGGAGGCCTCTACGCAGGGCAACTGGGGCAGTGTTTGACTATGAGAACCCTCCAAGTGGTGAAATCAACTTGAGGTTCCAAGTGAGTGGCAAGGGAGGGCTTTATTGGGTGCAGTCCAAGAATGCTATACCTAGTGATTGGAGGGGTGGAGCTGCATATGACACCATGGTTCAGCTTAATTAGAAACAACAAAGCACTTTGAGATACATGGATCGCAGATTATAAAATAGATTATAAAATAGATTATAGATATGCACCAATATCCAATTTGTTACTAGTTTGTGTCACTCTAAGCATGTGCTGCTGTGTGGATGTTGATGATCTTTTGTATGGGAGACTAAAATAATATGGGACTTCATGTATGAGATTGCATGGAATTTGAATAAAATAAAGTGTAATACCCTTTCTCCAATAATGATATATACACAACTCCTTTTTTATACACTTTATTTCCACTTATTTTTATCATCTATCACATCTTATACTTTCTCTCTTACTTTTTTTTCTTCTTATCTCTCATCCTTCACCTCTTTCCACCTCATTTTGAGGTGTGAACGAATAATTATTTTCCTTTCTTCTTTATTGGTGTTGGTAATTAACAAGGTAGTTACCCGTGCGATGCACGGATACTCCTTTATACGGAATGAAAAAAAAATATTATGGATAATTTACAACCCGATCTAAATTAATTCACATATTTTCATCTTACGATGTTTTAAAATCCAAACATACCTCTTCATTTATGAAATTTTAATATTTTTAGTTTCTAAATTACTTATTATGTAATATAAAAAAATGAATAAAATAAATACACGTGACAAATTTTTTGTTTGTATTTAAATAGACACAAAACACAATTAATTTTATCATATAAAAAATGGAATCAATATTAATAATTTTTTTTAAAGCTTTATGTTTATTTTATTGTAATTATAAATGCTATGCAAGTTAATTATGATATACGAACTGGTTTTTTTATTTTAAATATTATTCACTATATTTCATCTAATATCTCTAAATACAAAATTAGATTATTCTGTTTCATTTCCATTTTAAATTTTATTAAATTATTTTAATTTTATCATATCACCGACTTAATAAATATAAAAAAGTCTTCCAAAGCAGCAAAATCTAAATATAAAAAAACTTGGTATAAATATTAAAACATCTCAATTCAATATAAACTTGGTCCAGCTGATTGGCTTGCTCGTCATGGTGCTTTCTCTCAAGTCGCGGGTGTCAAGGACTTTGCTGCTGCTCCTCCGGAGCTGGAGTATTTCCTGTTGAAGGATAGGCTAGTCATGTGCTAGTCCCCCTGGTTTCTTTCTTTTCTTGATTCGCTTTTGTTAATTTTCCGATGTACCAAAAAAAAATATAAATATTAAAACATCTCAATTCAATATCTTCTATGATATCCATAATATATACAACAAATTTAAGATAAGTAACAAACAATTCCAAACGGGAGCTATTTTTAGTATTTAATAAATGCTATATCTTGAATAATATATGGCATAATGTAACATAATCTTGGTTTTGTACAATATAATTAGACCGTGGATTTAATTTAGATGTGGAGCGAAAGAAACTTACACAAACATACAATTACATGACACCATTTTCAATTATAAATGTTTTGCATTTAAATTTAATTATGATATACAAATTAATGAAAACAATTAGTAGATAATTAAAATTAATAATATTAGTTGTAATTTTATTTTTATAAGAAATATTTATTAAAACAAGTTTTAAATGAAATTATATATAACATTATATTATAAAAATAGTGCAACAAACCTGTAAGATATGATACTCGGAGCCTTTTTTGGCAAACAATGTGATGAACCCTATGATTACTTTGCTTGTTCTATAGGTGAACCAAAACATTTATAAGAAAAAATGAGTGGTGAAAGCTCTAAAGTCAGCAATATCTTGAGAGAGAAGAGAATTTGAATCTGAAAAACAGCAGTCTTCCCAACTATAAAGAAAACCCCATACTTGAATTTCTCTTTTTATAAGCTTATCAGGATTGAAGAGTTCTAGTAGGGAATAAAATAGAAAGTGGATGAAAATAAAATAAGAAAAGGAACATATTGTGAACTACCCATGTTACAACATGTTATCCTAAAAATCATGATGATTAACCACTCTATCCTAATCACATAGCATTTAAACTATTGCTTGGACTGATTTCATGTTGATTATAAATTCAACCAAACCATGTCAACAATAATGCCCCAAGTTTATCAACATGGAGTGATTCATATTCTCCAACCAAAGCAAAGCAAGAATTTTTCTGATAGCCAATTCTGTCACTCCAAAAGCAAGCACAGTCAAAGAAAACAAACTGACTTGACCAATCCTTCTTACTCTGGATGCCTAGCAAGCAATGACATAGGAAGAAACTAATAAAACATAGAAGAATTCGTGTTTTACATGGCTCAAATATAGTTTTAAAGCATTGAGCTGTAAACATAATAAAATAGACTGTTAAATTTAGCTTGAGTAATTTGTAATAATACCACATGAGGTGCAAAAGTCTTTGATTTCTTCCGCTTTAAAATAGCCATAGCCTTAAAAAGTCCTCTCTTTTCTCCTTGCCTAAAACATGATCAAGCTTGAGCAGATCAGGCACAGCGTTTGCAATTTGCAGTAACCGGCAAACTTTGTAATAACATAAGATAGAACAGCATCAATAAATAGGAAAAAGTTAACACGTCTGGGAAGGCTATGCATGTGCGACTCAGAAGACGAGACTCCCGCGGTAGCCATTGACACGCAAACTCGAAAGGAGAAATCAATTGCTTAAAAGTTAATCAGATCAAACTTCGAGCTTCTTTCCAATATGACTTGAATAATCCAGGCAAAATGTTGAAACTTGGAAACACTCAGGTCTGGAAGGGGGGGAAAAGAAAAAGGGAAATTAGAAAGATTGTTTATCTGTCTGCTATCCCTATTCAATAATCTGAAATTTGATCAAAGACAATATTAACAATGACACTGTTGGTGATAAAGAAGAGAGTGGCTTCTCCAACTTCTCTAAACATTGGGAACTATATAGCTTTTCATCTTGAAACTCTAAAGGTGAACTTTTTATAGATTGAACATTTTTTTCCTCCAAAGATGTGGGTAGAATGTCAGATTTGTCAGAGATATTAGGATTCTCAGTAACTAATTTTCCAATGACACTTTCATCATTTTCAATGCGAGTAAATTGTGAATGATCTAATCCAATATCTTTCAACTTCATTTCAGAGTTTGTCTCCACAATGTTCTCCGAAACTGATTCATGGGGGAATCGCATCCTATAAAACTCAAGCTTTGCTTCCAAGTCTTCTATTTCTTTTTCCTTTTCAGCAAGAAGGTTGTTAGCCTTTTGCAAAGCTTCTGTTTCATACTCTGACTCCTCATCCATCACTCTAAATTATTGCAAGGCTTCCATGTGTAATGTTGCCTTTTCTTCCTGTAGCCTAGTGATCATGGCTAATGCTCGACTCCCAGCAACTGCAGAAGCATTTCTTTCTTCCTCCAGCTCTTTATACAAAGCATTTAAACGTTTCCGGTCATGATCAACTTGTCTTCTTAGTCTGTCAACCGAGCTTTCACCTTCGATTTCACTGTCAATGCTTCCATCAAGAGACAAACCAGACTCGTTTCTCTCAAGTGAAATAATTTTTTGAAGCATATGCATTCCAGCAGAGTTAGAAACATCAGAAGTCTTCACTTCATCGCTATTTAGACAATCTAGGACTGATATCATAAAAAGGCAGATCAGATCCTCGAGTGGCAGAAAATTATGACAACAATGTCTTCAAATCTTCACTAACTCTTGTAGAATCTTTCCCAGTCCAGACTTCTGCAAGCATGCCAGACAGCTACCTTCCTCTATTACCGACAGTTAACTTATAAGCATCGCCAAGATCCAGTAAAACAGAATTTTGCTGAGCAATATCGCTCGAAACAGGGGTTGGTTCAGATGTTGTCAGCAGTCAGCTTACTGCCTGACTTAACAATTTCCTCACCATCCATGGTGGGTCTTTGCTCAGATGTTAGCCCCACTTCAACAGTTGTTGAATCATCTATAAAACCAAAGTATTATGATTTTTTTCTTTTAGAAAGGTGGAGAACCAGTAAAATATCTCATGTACTAAGGGATTTCAGATAGTGAAAAAATAAATAGGTATTTTGGTTGCATATATATGCACCACACTTTTTTTTCTTCATTTATGAAATAGACATGGATATTAAAAACAAGATTATATCTTTTCATCAACCTTCTGCAAAGAATTATAAACACACAACTCCATCCTTCAAATCGAAGTGTTAAATAGTAGAGAAAAGAAACCACTAAATAGAACTTACAGTCTTCTTTTGATACTTGAAGAGGGATTCCAATTTTATTTGATGATGTAGGGACATCGTTGCAGGAAATATGCTCACTTGGTGAAGGACAAACATCACTTCTTTCAACCTGCTGCCAGTCATGTTCCACAAAACCATTCCCTCTTTCTGTTATTGTTGCTGAAGATTTATTATTCAATTCTTAAGGAAATGAAGAAGAAGAAAATGGAAACCTCACAGAACAGAAAAGAAATATCAACTAAAATTATAAATTACCAAAATCGTGTATTTATAAAAAGAATCTCTGCACACAGTGCCTTGAGTGGCTGCAATTAGATGGGACTAATTAAAGAATTAGAGAATGGAGACTTGAAGGAAAGGCAGAAGATAACAAAGAGATACTTGGTGATTTTCATGTTGTCTATGCTGTTGAGCATAGCAGGAGCATCTTTGCTTGGGTGGTGGTTCCACAAACATCATCCAGCAAATAGACACCTTTGGATGGTGCCTTTTGGCCTCATTTTAGACTACTTGCTGCCACCTTAAATCCAAAAGCTGACGAAATTCAAAGGAGCAGTAGCAGGAAAAAACATGCAGATTTGCAATCACAAAATGAGATTCACAGCAAGGCCAGAACCGTACAGTGCTAAGCAGAAAAAACAGAACAACCAGTTCCAAAAGATACAGTGCAGTACCTATGCAAAAGAAGCCAAAAACCAGAAAATTGCCATCTCTTAAGTGAATGAGCACAAACCGAATTGCAGACAGAAAGTAATGCAGATGAAAAGTGGTCAGAAAAGTAGTGAAAGGGAAAAGTAGCCACAAAAGGTAAATAGAAAAGTCAGCGACATAGATTGTTTTAGTGAAACCAAATAGAAAAATAAAAAGGTAACAAAAAAGTTCCTTATGGTGTACCTCAGCAACATTTATGAAAAACCCTAATGTGAATAGTGGAAAAAATGTTATCTCTTTGTAGTAGTTATAGATATTGCTATAAATAGACTGTAGGTACCAGTACGGATAAAAAGGGTACGGGTATGCTTATATTTTATATATAGTGAAAAGTCTTCACAATAAATTGTAAAGATAATTTTTATGCACTGAGGGTACACAATTATTTAAACACAACCCTTTATTTTATTAATTCATAATTAATTTTTTATTTAATAATATTTAAAATAGAAAATAGAATGATATGATTAAATAAATGTGTAAAACTTTTTACACCTCAATGTATAAAAATTAACCTCATCTAAAATACCCATTAATGTCAAAACTTTTTTTTTTGAAAGTCATTCATGTCAAAACTAACAAAGCAAATTGTAGAAATTGAAATTTGTGCATACTAAAAAAAACAAACTTAAATTAAATAACTTATCCACCATTTTTTTTTGAAAAGAGAAACATATCATAGATTAAAATAAAGGTCAAGGGAACAAAAACTTATCCACCATTAACCAATGTACGTGAACACTAACAAAGAAAATATGAGATAATTGATTGATGCAAATTCAGGACAGCGAAGAGCATTAAGGATTTTATGTGTGATACTAGTACTTTTACCCGTGCGATGCACAAGGATATTCATTCTTATTTTTTGTGTGTTTTTTCTAAATCTTTGTGTTTTTTTTTATATTTCGTGGATTAAAAGAACTAAATTTATTTTAGATATATAAAATCAGAGATTTGTATGTTTTTTTACTTAATGTTTGTTTTTTATTTTTTGAGTTGTTATTTAGTTTTTGCCTTTTGTACTTTTTTTCCTAAATGCTCCATTGATAGTATTTTTATATCAATATTGTACACAAAAGAAAATTCAGCAGCTTTGGACATCCAAATTTGAGGACTTAAGAGTTAAAAATTCAGCAATTTGGACATCAATGTTGTACACTCTCATTCACAAACAACACAGAGGGTTAAAAATGCAAGTGTGGGTTAATTACTTTCTTAAAAAATCTCCACCCAAGAAAAAAACTAACCCCAATATAAGTTGATCCCCAATGTTACAACTCTATGGCCCTATAATAAAGTAAAAAAATATCAAAATGTGACATCCCCGTGTTACATATGTTAAGTAAATAAATTATCAATAGTATTCTACATCTTCTTCATGTCCCATATGATAACTAAAAAATATCAAAATGTGATATCTCCATGTACATATGATAAGTAAAAAAGTTCAATGTCTTAAACTTGTTTTTATTTTTTCAAATAATGTTTTTGTAATTTATTTTATGATAAATCCAAATTGCACATTTTTTTTATATATTTCCCTTTTTTACTTTTGATTAATTTTAGATTACTTTGCACTTCTTATTACTTTATTTTTAGATTATATTTTTTAAGTTCTTTTTCTTTTTTAACCCAAAAAAAATCTTTTTCTTTTTTATTTAAAAAGAATCAAGTATCATGTAAATGATAATGTGTACAATAATCATAAGTGTTTAATTTTTTTGAGGTTATTAAGATGTTTATTACTTGTATATTAACAAAAATCAACTACCCTGTAAGATGTTTATATCGTAATACCAAAAAAATTGCTTCATTTTTCGCTTCATGTTTTTTATTTAAACATTCAAAATTACTACATGTTTTTTATTAGGAAGTCAGCAATACAAAATTCCATTACCTGGTTTTGCTCTTTATAATCTAAATTTATTTAGATTGATTTGGAGAACCCTGTTTGTTATCTTAGCCACTTTTATAGCAATGTTGATTCCATTCGTCAATGATGTTTTGGGGTTGCTTGGAGCATTGGGGTTTTGGCCTTTAACAGTTTATTTCCCGGTGGAGATGTATATCACACAAAAGAAGATCCCAAAATGGAGTAGGAGATGGATCAATCTGCAAATTATAAGTGTTGTATGTCTTGTAGTATCAGTTGTTTCTGTTGTTGGCTCAGTGGCTAGTATAGTGGTTGACCTAAAAAATATACAAACCTTTTGTCACAAACTTTTAAGCCCCATACATACAATGGGTGGTAGCAAAGATTGAGAGAACCAATTGATTCCAATAACCTGCAAGTATGACAACATCGACATCTTCAAAAGTTCTTGATTTCTTTATATACTTTTTATTTTGTATGCGAGTAGAGTTGCATACAGGCAATAGACCATTAAACTCTGCTAGAATCAATAGCACCACCAAAAAAAAGTATAATTAATACACACTGCTAATTGAAAGTCCAGATATACTTGAGAGATGAACATATTTAATTTAGTTGCAACACTACACAGTTTAATTAATTTACAAACTTAATCAGTGTAACTCAATCGATGTAATAAAGTGCATGAAGTATAAGGTGTGAAAAGTCAGATTAGAGGAAAGGCTTAAGTGAAAAAATATAATTCTTAAACACAAAAGCTAATCAAGAGGGACTTTTCTTCTCATCAACAAAGTGAATTTACCTAGCCAAGGTCAGATTAACACTAAAGTAAATTCATGTCAATAGGATACCAAGGCACCTAGAATGCCAAATCAGGTCTTGAACTTGTACATAACGCATAGTACAAACATGTATTCAGTGGAATCTAAATTCTTAAACCAAACAGGCTTTGAACTTTTGTCATAAGACATTTCTCAGAAGCAAATTTTGAAATACAATTTTCTCACTTCAGTCGTGAATAGTATAGGTGCAATATACTTACTTCTTAGAATTGAAAGAAAGGGAAGATTTCATCCATGTTAGTTACATAAGTTCTAAGACATAACAAAATGGAAATAACAACAAAATCAAGATGCCAATAACCAAGTATAGGACAGTTCAACACACCATCTAATAATTGAGTAAAGAAATTATGAGTTATAGACCTGAGGCAAAAAGTGAAGTAGGAATTTGTAAGTACAATAACAGTTCAAATGCAATCATGTTGCAGTTAGTTTTGAAACTAAGAAAATGAAGAGGTTTTAGAAACTGAATATGATTATTATGGATAATGAGTAAACCTTGAAAGGCTCATTAATGATAGTTTTATTTTCTCTTAATTATTTGACATCAATATTTCTCATATTCTCTCTAGTGCATATAAAGTCATCTAGCTGTCATATAAATGATGTTGAGAATATTTGACAGCATCCTTGCAAAGCTGAAGGCATATGTCACATCTCCTTCTTCCGATGGCCCAAATGATCTAGTTGGGAAGAAAGGCAAAACCAATGTGAAGGAAGCAACAAATAGGCGAGGGAGTGCTTATATGACAGAAAATTGTTCAAAGCCTTGGCTGGGGAGCTGAGTGATGCCAAAAAATGGAGCATGTTGACCACACAACTCTTCTGCATTATTTGTAAATAAATTTGGAAACCCATCAGCAAAAGACCTGGATAAGCATAAAATTTTGCAGGGGACATGAGCTCATCTCTGATATCATAGTTCCAAATACTCTACCAAAATCTACCCTTTCAAAGTGTCATCACTAAAGACTTAAATATTAGCATTATTTAAGTGTCATCTCTGATATCATATTTATTGGAAGCTTTTTTTCCACTCAAGAGCTATTTTTTTACAATGCCCAGTCCTTACAACCCTTACGACTTCCATTCTTAATTTTGTGTTTACTATCAGGTTTCCCAAACTTTTCCTTCTTATTACCTATCTTTTCCGTCAAATGCGGATCTTTTTCAACAACGAAATCTCTCATCCAATCAGGTTCATCATCTGAACCAACCCCACCATTGTCATTAACTTGATCTTTACCACCATCAACATACCCTGCTGCTTCCTGTTGGCCCGATCAAGCCCCCATTGCATAGCACTACAAATGACACTCAAATTGGAGGGGATGTATCAGCATACAAAAAGATTACGGTACCATCAGGTACAGACTCTGATTCCTTTATCTCAACAACTAAGCAATCTGACATATAGAAGGTTTTGGCCACTGTGGTTGCATGTTCCAGGCAACATCCAACAACCTGTAGCAAAAAATTATTGTGCTCGAGTTATCAATGAAATTAGAACAATGTAAAAAATTGTTTAGCTGGGGTGGTGTATCCCAACTTGAGGTTCAGTTGGCTAAGCAACGAAAAATTGACAATGACAAAATATTGGAAACTAATCTTATCAAAGAAATAGATTTTTTTCAGATTAAGAATCAGATGAAACAATTGGTTGTAAGGTTGCAATGTCAAGCATGGTAAAAAAATACATGAAGAACAAAAAGAAGGTGGAAATCCAAATAATGAAAACCAAGAGAGAAAGTGAAAGGTCCAAACAATGACAACCTTTTCAATGATGCGCTCAGGTTCATATTTGATTGAGACAAATTGGATCATACGCTACACGTTCAAAAGTTGAAATTTCAGGGGTTTAGAACAAAAAATTGAATAACAAATAGAAGGGAAAATCCAAATAATGAAATCAAAATAATTAGTACATAAAAATTATCTGTAGAACGTGTGAAAATCCAGAAGGGGATCGCGGCAGATTCTGAGCAATAATAGTTCGCAGAAACGCCTCAGTAAAGCGTGAGAGAAAGGGACACTGACGTACCTGTGAAGAACAAACAGGGGTTAAATCTATCACTCTGAATTTAGAATAGAAATCAAAACGAAAGACAAATTCTGCATAAGGTGGAGAGTGAAGGATTCTTACCGATGTTATATAACAACTCTGAATGATAAAGTATTGCAGAAGACATATAAAAATTGAATCAAATTATCCAGAAGTGTCGCGACCCTCAATTCATCATCATCGATATCAACATACATGCATTAAGACATACACTGGCCTGGCCACCAATAATTGATGACGATGGTTATCCTCGTCTCCCTCGATATCTATTCCTCTGCGATGCAATCTTCGTGGAGGTTCTCAAACACCATGATGACGCCTTTGACAACCATGTTAATTCTCTATCTGGGAAGGGGGTGGAATGAAATGTCTTTGTTGTTAATCTGAACGGAAGGAATCAAGGGGCGAATGTGAAAGCAAGCAACAAACATGATCAGAAAAGGGACGATGTAGCAAACGAAAGAAAGAGAAAACCAAAGAAGAGCAAAATCGCACTCGCCGGAAGCAACAAAATTACGAAAAACATTTGCTGAGCAGTGATGAGAGTATGAAGAAGACAGACTTCGTTTCAATTGCTACCTACGCGTTCTAGTTGGGAGCGGTAATGAAAGAGAACCCACCCTGTGGCTGTGGGGTTTAAAGGTGTTTTTTCAGAGAAGAAGAAAGGGGCGAAAAAGGTAACGGAAGAAGAAAGTGAGAAAGGTGAAAGGACCCTCATTCGTTACAGATGAAATGGAAGAGCAAAAGTCCAACGCAATTAGAAAGCTAAATATCTGTGAATCAATGGCTAAGATTCAATTCAAGGGAAATAAAAGACACTTTTACTAAAATAACCATGGTCAAGCTTCATAATTTTTCAAATTAATTGTTAAATGACAGGTTTGCCCCAAGGCTGCACAAACTCTTCCTTTATAGATAGATAGATAGATTGATTGATAGATAGATAAGAAAGTTATATATATATATATATATATGAACAAAAACTTATTAAAAAATTAGTTTTGGTTAATATGTATGTAAGAGCATCTCCAATGCTAGATTTTTAGTTTTTAGTTCTACCCGTAATCCATATGTGTTTAAGCAACTTTATGCACATTTTGCTTCAACTATGAGTTCTTAATTCTTAGTTCTTACCACTATTCATTTGGTCCCACAATAGCATTATATTAATATTTTTTATTTTCATATAATTTAGATTTAAACTTAAATGTAAATTCAATATTTTTTTCCTAATATTTAAAAAATTAAATATTAGTTAATGAATGAGAGAAAAAAATTAATTTTTTATGCTAAGAACTCAAAAGTAAAACTCCTTACATAAAAATCAGTTTTTATTTTTAAGAACTAAAAACTTCATGTCAACTGCCTCCAATGGTTAAGAACTCCGTTCTTAGTTCTTAGCTCAGAAAGAAATAAGAACCTTGCATTGAAGATGCTCTAAGAACTACCCAAAAAGTATCTAAAAATAAAAAATTAACTAATATTTTTTATTTAAAAATTATTCCAGTACATACTCGATGCATATTTTCAAGTACCCGAGAGTTGGGGTACTTTTTTATTTATTTACCAAACTAGTATAAATCGCCACTGTCAGTGGAGATTCTATTTTTTTTTTTTTTTACTTTTTAAAAGAATCGCCAATGCTATTGGCGTTTTTGTTTTTGTTTTTTCGTTTTTTAAATAAATCGCCAACCATGTTGGCGTTTTCTTTTCTTTTCTTTTTTTTTAAATTTTTTTTTCTTAAAATCGCCAGCAGAGTTGGCGTTTTCTTATTATTTTTTTTTTTCTTAAAATCGCCAACACAGTTGGCTTTTTCTACTTTTTGTTTTTTTAATTATTTTAAAATAGTAATTAAAATGGTATTTAATTAATTGATACTCACACACAATTTTGTGACATTACTCACTTTTGCAACACTTTGATCATAAATATTTGAACCGATATTTAAGGATAAACATATGCATTACATAATTTAGTTCAAGGAAAAATTAATTTTTATTGTGGAGTCGAGCAGCAATGGATTTTTTTCCGCACATGTTGGGGTCGTTGCCTTCGAGGTTCTTCCAACACTTGATTTTCATTTCCTTCATTTCCGGTTGGAAGCACAGTTAGCGATTTATTTGGAAAAAATAAGAAAAAATAAATAAAAAGAAAAATAAGAAAACGCTAACGGTTGGCGATTTTAAGAACAAGAAATTAAAAAAATAAGAAAACACCAACTGTGCTCGCGATTTTAAGAAAAAAAATTAAAAGAAAGAAAGAAAAGAAAACGCCAACATGGTTTGCGATTTATTTAAAAAACAAAAATAAAAACAAAAATGCCAATAGCATTGACGATTCTTTTAAAAAGTAAAAAAAAAACAAAATCGCCACTGACAGTGGCGATTTATACTAGTTTGGTAAATAAAAAAAATACCCTAAAATTATAATTTTTAAAATAAAATATACGGTTAAAAAACCCCAAAATAAAGCAATCAATCGGTCCAATGGATACAGTTTTTCTAAAGCCTATCTAAATTGAATGTATAGTCCTTTCACTCTGTCAACATTCTGTCTTCGGCGTAAAAACTACTAATTGGAAGACTTCTCCTTCTTGCTAAGCATAATATTTGAAAAAACCATTACAATTCATCACAGTTGCTACTTTTTAAACAGTTTCTCTGACGGTGTCCATTTGACCTGAGCAACTCCCAAGTAAAATCATTACAACCGATGAACCAAATCGATAATATTTATAAAAAATTATCTATATATGTATATTTATCAAAAAAATATACTATCTTCGTTCCAAAACTATTGTAGTTTTAGCTTTTTTGTTTTGTTTCAAAATCATTGTTGTTTTACATATCCAAGACTCTTTATCTCATTCTCTTTCATTCATGCACTCATTTAATATTGTATCTCCTAAGTATCACCTCTTATTTCCACCAATCACAATTCTCACCAATTAGTTGGCTAATGATTTTCATTCTCTCTCTTTCATATATCTCATATTAAATAAAAGTGTTTCAGTCATATTATAACATCAATTAATGAACTTTTAAACTTTGTGAAAAAACTAAAACTACAATAGTTTTGGAACGGAGGGAGTAAAAATAACCAGCTCATTATTTTCTATTATTAGTTTGTAATGGTACTAATATTAAACATTACTTTAAGTTTTTTTGTAATATTAAGTAATTACGTTGTGGATTATGGATTATGAATTATGGATTTGTGAAATTAAACTATTATTGAGTTATTGATTTGCCATTTTTATGCATTGTTAACTCGTGAATCATATGTGATTTTTATATATTTAAAGTTGTGAAATTCATATTGACAAAAAACAATTAAATTGATGAACCAAACAGATCCAAACCGTTCATCATCGGTTCGGTTTTGGAAATTCTTTTGCTAACAACCGATTGAAACCAAACCAAATAAATTTTAATAGGATCGATTTCTGATTTCACCTAAAATCGGTCAAAACCAAACCGCGAACACGCTTAGAGACTAAGGAGGGCTATCTTCGTCCCATTTCTTTAAAAAAACTAGCTAGTATATACTACCAATAGGTATGTATTGCACTAATATTTGATTCACTACTAATTTCTATCTGCACCTATAAAAAGGAAAAAAGAAGTGAATGATACGAAGTGTGACATATAGAAAATAAGAGAGATAACAATAAAATATATGTGAAATTGTAATGGACGAGAAAATGAACGAGAATGTATTTGTAACACCCCGATTTCCAGGTGTCACTTTAGTAACAAAAAATAAATTTTACGCAGAAAACAGGTAATTTTTTTTCGATTGATTCTTTTAAATAAGAGCGATAAATAAATAAAGACAAAACCCAACAACTAAACTAACCGATATACAATATATACACATGTACAGCCTCAGCTGCACTCCACGTCACGCGAACCCGCAGTGACTCCAAAGTAGTACGCCCGCAGGCAAATATATACAAACCAGAACTGTGAGTAAAAGGATCAGAATACAGTTATCCAGAGAAAGTCGGCACCCAAAAATGGCCTGAAAGAAAGACCCCTATACTCCGACAGACTCTCTGTGATCCTCCTCAAAAGAACCACACAAAAAGCCACACATCGGAACCTACCCTGTCCTAAAAAGAAACTGACGATAAGAGCTCTACACAAAAAAAATGTCGCTAGTCCTAACCTACCCTCCCAGCTCAGCTCACCAATCCTCCTCCTCCTCATCGCTGCTCGGCGAGTAGCTCTCCCCACTGCTCTCGGAGTCAGAGTCGGAATCCACCGTAATCATCTCGGTGTCCAAATCCATGACCTCCCTCCTCACTGTCCTGCGCACCGCCCTAGTCGAGCCGGTCTCCACATCCACCTCTCCTGTAAGAACATCTTCCTCCACCACCCTCATCAAGGGGTCCACACGGTAGCCATGCGGTGAAGAGAAAGATAAGAGACGTGAGGCAGATGGGACAACAGACTCCCTCCTCGGCTGTACGAGCCTAGAGGACGACGCCACGTCGGTAGGGGCAATGGCAGTAGCAGGAGGTGGCGCAACAGGTGTAGCAGCAACAGCAGGCGCGATCTCCGCCGGGTCCTCCTCAACAGAAGGTGAAGTCGAAGGTGGTGCAGGTGGTCCATGACCAGTGCCTGGTCCACAGTGAACTGAGGGCGGCAAGTCAAAACTCAGCTCCATACGCCGTAGCACTCCTCTCCGTCAGGCGTCCTCGCTCATCCGTCCGGTCCTCCATGACCCTTCCCCTATACGTCGCCCGGTGACCAGCCACATCGATCACCCAAGCGGTGGGGGCATCCCGATCCAGCAGCTCATATCTGATCCCCCCGAGGGAGAGACCATCGAGAACCAGTCGGCCATCGACATCTGGCAGCAGGCCGACCGCCCAAACACAAACATACAAACAAAGCCAAGGCGCTAGGGTCAACTAACAGAAATACGTAGATATACACTCAACATGTGATATGGGGTATAGAAATATGTTGATATATACATATATAAACAATCCTAGCATGTTATGGCTCTAACATTGCTTCAATAAACAAACAGCACACAATTTCAGTCAGAATGAATGTATGCGTGAAATGCACAATATGATCCGGATTTGTGACGCGTTCCCGTTCGCCACAAGTGAAGCATTCCCGTTCTTCACTATGGATGAACCATTCCCGTTATTCATCCTGGATGAACCATTCCCGTTATTCATCCTTGGTGAACCATTCCCGTTATTCACCATATGATGAACCATTCCCGTTATTCATCATTTATGCAAGGTGAACCATTCCCGTTATTCACCATGATATGCACAGGTGAACCATTCCCGTTATTCACCCGATTGATGCAATATGGTTAGCCAAACAACGAATCGTCCTTACCACGAAAGTGTTTAGCTCACAACCCAAACTCAAAACAAACCCAAGAGTTAGTGTCGGTCAATACAACACAACTCCACCCACAAGAGTACACAAGGGTCTAGTGTCGGTCAATACAACACAGCCCAAGCAACAAGAGCGCTAAGTGTCGGTCAATACAACACCGCTCCAACAACAAGAGAACCCAAGGGATTAGTGTCGGTCCATACAACACAACCCCACAACAAGAGTACGTAGGGTACTCGGTGACTTCAATCATCACCATAGCTCACCTTAGTGGCTTTCCCAATTCCAAAACTCTCCAAACCCACAACAAAGTCGACTTTTCCCCGTCTTTCGCAATTATTTTCCCTTTTAGTTCTCCTATGATTATTCGTTTAGTAAAAATGTTTCGAATTGAATTAGTCAAGTTATGAGTTTATTTCTCAAAGTCTAAGTCTCCCAAAGTCTCTAGTTTTCAAAGCTCTATCGTTCTAAGTTTTCAAAGATCAACCACCCAAAATACATTTCCTGGGGAAAGTCTAAGTGGAACCAACGAATACCAACAAGGGCTAAGTCTCAAACCCCACATTTGGACTTGCCTAGGGTTGTTCATCCAACCCGAAATATCAAAGATCACCAGATCAATGAATCTCCACTCCGAAATTGCGTCAAAACGCCCAATTCATCACAACATCAACATTATAAGTTATGAAAACATTCATAACAATAAACCATCATCATAATCAATATCATAGTAAAGCATAAGTCAAATTTATCGACACCTATCATGCAATCATAGCTAATATGGTAAGTTGCCCTAACCTCGAGCTGTTCCAGCTTCGCAAACAAAGTTTTCCTCAAACAATTGCTCTGAGTATTCCAAAGTTCCTTCAACTGAACCTCGGAGAAAACAAAGCAGAAACCAAACAAAATCGATTAGTTCGATCGCAATACAATACATAAACGATAGACAAAGCATTAAAGCTTCAGAATACGACAATCGGGTACGAAAAGACAAGTTTTCGAAAACGAAAAACTCCCCCCTAAAGGAATAACCCACGGCCTCAAAGGAAGAATGGCTTCGGCTCTTTTTCTTCGATCAAATCTGTTTACAAGGTAGTTTTAGGGTAAAACTAAGGCAAAGAAACTGTCAGAACAATTTTCGGACAATCGGGTCGAAATACGGCTATCTAGGGGCATTTTGGTCCAAAATAAAGGCTCAAAACTTCAAAGTTATCAGTTCTGAAAACAAATTTGACAGCAACGATCCTCATGACATCCGTGACAACAAATCCTAAAGGCACGAAGTCAGATTACAGCTTTTCGACAATAAAGTTTCGAAATGTGAGACAAAAAGGATTTTGAATCAGTTTTTCGATCCTTATCAATTGGATCACAATCAGCGTTTACTGACAGAGGTTTTAGGCTCTTGGGAACCTAGGGAACAAACCCCAACCAAGAAATCAAAGAAATCGGACAATTTTAGAAAAAGCTCAAAACTGTGAGCACAGAAACGACTTCAGAAACTCAGCAGAAACAGTAATCAGAGGTAGGATTCATGCTAGTTACCTCAATACCTAGAAGTATGGACGAACTGCACGAAGATTGGTCAAGTTTTCGCGAAAATCTCTTCTCCCCCCAAGCTCCTCAAACTCGCGGCCCCAAGAGAGTGAAATGGCAAGATTTTTGCTTTTTCGAGCTATTTATAGGCGGGTGAAATCGCGGGAAAATGAAAATTTCGCGATTCCGATTTTTGCAGCACGTTCACCGAAGAATTCTAAGAGAGATTCTGGCGTCAAAATTCCAGAACTCAAAGCAAATATCTATGATTTGGGAAAAACGATATCCAAAATCCCAAAAGCGGTGTAAGTTAATCTGTCCCGAAAAACTACTTTTTGCTGTAATGCTCAAACGACAAAACTTCCTACTGAAGAAAGATTGGAAATGCCGAAACAAATCTGGCAACGCGAACGTAATCTTCGTTAGAGGTCCCGAATAGAAAAAATCTTCATCCATCGCTCAAAACTAGGGTTTCGAAGCAAAGAAATTAGCGTCATCGAACTTCCGAAAAGTAAATACTATCGTGCGTACAGTCCAGAGTTCCGAAATGAAACGCTGGTCGATGGAAAAATAAAGAGAATCTTTAAATTTTCCAAGAGTTCAAAATCTCACTTAAAACGTTACTCTAAAGGCGAATTAGCCTATTCTGGACACGCTCGCCATAAGGCAAGTGTGCAGACGACTCGCACTAACTCCGAAAACGACTACGCAACATTCCTCAAGCAATTCCTGAACTTTCTTCTTCATTAATCTTTCTCAAATATCAAACTCCTGTCACGCTTACACTGATTCTACGCGTGAGTCGGAAATTAGTATTAAAGTTTATACATTGTTTGAAAATTCCCTACATCAAACATATATAGTAATATATTATATTTATAAATTTTTTATTATATTTCTAAATTTTCATTTTTTTATAATTCCTTACAGATTCTCATGAAATAGTAATAAAACTTGATTAAAATACTCTTACTTATACTCACTTATATTATTTATTTTTCTCTAGTTTTTGAAAAATGCAGAAGAATGATGGTTGGTCAAGATAAAAGGTTTATTAAATGACTGAAAAAATGAAAAAATATGATAAAATCTATTGAATTTCTAAAACAACAAAACTCATGTCAAGTAACCACTTAATCCCAAAAGTTTAAGTTGTTGGTTAATGGCCACATAAATGGTTTTATATTATATTCTAACACGTGGATAAATGCACAGGCTCGCCTACCATGTGCTTAATTAAATTCCACTTTTTAATTAGAAAGTAAGGGGAGCAAGGATCGAACTTTAGACCTCTCGGCCATAGAGGCTCTGATTCCATGTCAAGTCCATTATTGTTCGATTCTTTCTTTCACTAACCCCATTTTGCTGAGGGGTATAAGGAGTTGTTTGAAAAGAAAAAGAAAAAAAGCTAAAAATTGTTTGTATGCTTAGACCACATTTTTTCATCAATGTTTCATGCGCTGTGTTAAAAATCAAGTTTGCTCATTTGACCCTCCAAACTTTTTGATGAAAATCCGCCATTGCTTTTTTTTTTTTTTTTTGGTATTTCGGAAAATTACATACAAAATAAAGGAGACTAAGTTACAGATAGAGAGTCTTTCAAGATGAAGACTTCTAGCTCAAGAGGAGGTATATCCACAAACACAGCCCCTAAGGAATTGAAGTAGATTGCTCGATTTGCAAGCCAATCGGCCACTGCACTTCCGTCGCGTCCAATTCAAACCAACTCGACATGCCATTTCTATCCGACAGTTCCTATAATTCCTTGACCAGTAGTGTGGGATAATTTTCCAACAAAAATTAATTCTGCGATTTTAGCGGATGTATTCTCTACTATTATCTAATGAAGCTGAACTTTTCCTAAAAAAATATGTCGTCACGCCTTTAGAATTTCATAATGAAAAAAAAAAGTCATAAAGAAGGTCTACCTTAACAAAACAAAATTACAACTTTTAGCACTTGACATCAAAATTACAACTTTTAGCACAAGGACAAAAACATTGGAAATAAAAATAAATGAATGATACACAATATGAGTAGAAATTAACAACAACTCACGGATAATTAATCACCAAAGTAAAGCATCAATAAGGTAGTACTTTCAAATCAAGTTTCAAAATAAACCAAACACCAAAATAGCATTATTTGTCTGTTCAACCTCTCCCTCTGTGTAGCTTGCTTCTGAGGAGTTTTCTCTACGTTGATCATCAAAGTAAAGCATGAATAAGGTAGTACTTTCTAATCAAGTTTCAACATAAACCAAACACCAAAATAGCATTTTTTTTTTTCTGTTCCTCTTCCTCTGTGTAGCTTTTGCTTCTGTGCGAGTTTTCTCTACATAAGCCACACATTGTGTCCTCGGTGTAGCTTTTTTCTTCTGTGCGATAAAACACAATTTTTTCATTTTCTCTACATAAGCCACACATTGAGTGGTGGTGGTGGTGAAGCTTCAAAGATAGAGGAGAGGAGATAGCAAAAAGAGAAAGGCACTGATCAAGTTAACGGTAATGCTTCCTTTTTTTGGTGATTTAACTGTGATATGCATTCTGATTCTCCACCGTTCACCACCGATCTGCCATCAACCTCTTTGTCTCTTTTCCCCTCTTTTATGTTCCAGAGCGTGCACGATCTCAACCAGACAAAAAGCAGGGAATGAGAGTGAGAAAGGAGGGCGATGAAGATTGAGGGAAAGGGCACCGATAATATCTTTTTTTTTCTTTTTTTTTGGACAATATCTTTTTTTCTTCTGAGTGTGGGAGGAAGCACTTTAAACCCTAGAAGTCTAATATTTAATTTGGGCCTAATCATCCACACTTCTCTTCTTGGTCACTTACTCGAGAAAAAAAAAGCCAATTGCTTCTTTTTTAAAGCCCACGGTATACACATTACCCAGTTTAGTTTACTTAATTTTATGCATAATTAGAAGTCGCTTACTTTACTTAGATTCTAAAAAAAAATGGTAGAGTAGACGTGAGTAACTGAAACAAGGAATAATTTCAATTTTGAGCTTAATTAATGTGTTCAATTTAACCTTTTTCATGGTGTACTGAATTTTTATATTCCATTGCATATGTTAATGAAGGGTGGGATGGAATGAGAAAGAGTGAGATGTGTACCATCTAATTTCATTAGTTACCATCATTTTCCTTCCCCCAATTTAGGGGTAATGAGATGGAATCATAATTTCACTCCTTTTAAAAATTACTACCTAACAATTCTAACCCTTCTATTACGTTGTTCCTTGTTCTACACTTTTAATTGTTGTTTTTTTCTTCCTGCAACTGCACCTTTTTGCGGAAAAAAAATTGTTATATGGCAAACAATTGGTGTTCAAAGAGAATGTATAATCATATATTCAAGTTCGACTTTGTAGATACTGTAGTAATGATTGTAGCAATGATGTATATGATGAAATAGAGCTTGAGAAACACATCTTTTATACCCATTATAATTTCAACAATAAGACAAACTTTTGTGGTTGCTTACTTGAATTTTTTGGAAGCCTATCACAATTAACTATTGAAAAATGAAATTAATATCAATGCAATTGTTGTTTCATTTTTTGAACAAGTAAACAAAACTTGTTGGTTGCTGCTATCTCACGATGGGTTTTTGTCGGCAATATGAGAAAGTAATGGAACATGATCAGTTGTGGAATATGATTTGATAAATATATTTAAGAAATTAAATTATCATGCATAACTAAAATAAATAAATAAATAAATAGTAAATAAGGTAATATATGAATAAAAAAGTTATAACGCATTCTGTTCTGTCCATTATCCAAACAATGGTGTGGTAATTTGGTTCCGTTCCATCATAAAAAACCGAGACAATGGAATGATATTTTTATTTTATTATATTCAATTCCATTGTATTTAATTCTGTTCCGCTTTGCTATCTTCCATCAATCCAAGCATAGCTTTTCGAGTAAGAAAAGTAGTATTATTTTCTCTAATTTATTGTTTTATTTGTTGCGATAAACTTGAGTTCTATTAATTCATCTCATGAATGAAAGATCAACACATGGAGGTTAAAATTGAATACGAAGTACTTTCTTTTATACTCCCTATATTTTGAGTATATGTTATTTAAGATATGCACAAAGTTTAAAATTTCATTCATTAATGGTAGGATTTGTCTGAAATACCTTCATTTTTTTTTATTTAAGTCATATTTTAAAGACGTTTCACATAAATTAATTAAATTTGGAATTGTCCGTTTTCCTCTCATTTTGTAGAAACAAACATGCTTCGAAGATTGAACGTGAAACTACTGGACAAAATCAAGAATGTCAGTAAGGTAAGCTGATCACATTTGTGAAGTTCTTTTTTGAATAAATCTATGTCTATTTTTCTGTCTCTCACCATATGCACCTGGCTCCTCATTCAGTTTTCATAGGAAATCTATTCATATGCAAAGATATATTGATAGAAAGTATAAGATTTAATTGTTACCATATTTTCATTGTCAATAAATTTTATAAATGTAGCTTAATATTTTATAAAATTAATAGTCAGATGGATTTGCACTAGCATCAACCTCTAATGAAGTTTTTTTTTAGATAAAGCAAAATTGATATTAAGGAAAGTACTATGGGTGCTCCAACCAAGAACACAAAAGCAAAACTCCCTACAAGATAGAAACCACTGGCATGCACAGATCCTATTGCAATGTCATGAACCCATTAAATTTAGAAGAAATCAAAGTGTTAAATTATTTTAATAATTAATGTGGCCCATGTAACTTATAGAACTAATTTTATGAAAAGATCCTCAATGTGATGGTCATTAGGATATTAAAGCAATTAAAGTTAGTTGGGAGTTTCAAAATTCAATTTTGAATTCCCTCTCCTCTTCCTTCAGAAAATTAAAAGATAGTGGGTGGTTACAATAACCAACCTACAATAAAGGGTTTACTGAGCAGTTCTCAAAGTAACGTATTCTGCTTCTCTTCTCATCCATCAGTGAAGGACTGAAAGTGGAAGGCAAAGAGGAGAGAAAAGGATTCAGAGAGCTTAAGGATTTCTTCATGGATTCTGGCATGAATCAAGGTTAGTTATCTCCTCCCTTTAAAGTTAGTGAGAATCATATGAATTAAAGATCCTGGCTTAGGTTTTCTGTAAGTTGAAAACCCTAGAGTAGATAAAATTTGCTTACAATTGGTATCAGAGCCTTAGTTGAAAATTGTATGATTCTCCATGAAAGGTGTTTCTCCAATTTTTATGAACCCTAATTTTAGAATTCAAAAAAAAAAATTATGGGTTCAATTATAGTATTTTGCTTCCGCCGCCTTGTGCCAATTGATTGTATCTGGCCTAAACTGTTTTTTCAATGGCAGAAAGTTTTTGTTCTCGTAATTATGCATGGCTATACCCAATATATGTATTGAAATTAAACAATTCATTGAAGCATTACGGGCCTGTATGTATGGTATAATGTCATATATAATATTGAAGGAAATTGATATTATGAATGCGTTAACAGTAACATTCGATGGCTTTTATGTGGGATATTGACATGCGGTTCTATTAAAAGTTTTGACTAGTGAGAGAAATTTTTACTGTATATGGATCATTGCAAAATTTGCCTTCTGAAAGTCATAGCTTCCGCATTATTTAGACAAATTTTGCAGAAAAGATAATTGCTTGTAAGGTATAAATTATGAAATTAAATATATGAAGGATTTGTATCATCAAAGTGATCAAATGTGTTTATTTAATTTCATAATGTATGGTTGCAATTTACAGCCCATGGTTTTGATGCTATGAAAAGATGTAAGGGGCTTATGATGGCTTATCATTATAAGAAATATTTGTGTCACCCAAAGGTGGACCATTACTTATAATGTATGGCATTAAAGAAAGAATTGACATACTTGAAATATGTGTTTATATACCTAAAGATTTATAAACATGTTAATTATTTGTCTATTAAAGTAGTTTTAATAGCATCATTATTGTTTGAAGTTATGAATTTAAGTTACATCCAAAGATGAGCTTAAATGCATAGGTAAAGTTATTTGTTTGAATCCATTTAAGTTACTCAAAGCATTAATGTGTAAGCTTATCAATGTTTTGCAGCTATGACTTCTTTGTCTGCTGGGGTCACTGGTGTGATCAAGTTCAATGGTCTTAACTATGCTGATTGGTCGGAACAGATTCAGTTTCAACTGGGTTATATGGATTTAGACCTAGCAATAGTTACAGACGAAAAGCCTGCAGCCATTACTGAGACCAGTACAGATGATGACAAGTCTTATTATGAGGCTTGGGTAAGGTCTAACAGGCTGTGTTTGAACTTGATGAGAATGACAATGGCTGAAAATGTTAAGCCATCCATGCCCAAAACAGACAATGCAAGGGAATTTATGGCAAAAGTTAAGGAGTACTCACAATCAGACATAACTGACAAGTCCATTGTGGGAACTCTAATGAGTGAGTTGACGACCAAAAGGTTTGATTGGTCTCAACCCATTCATGATCATGTGACTAGCATGGCAAATCTGGCAGCAAAGCTGAAGTCCATGGGTATGGATGTAAGTGAGTCTTTTCTCGTGCAGTTTATTATTAACTCACTTCCTTCTGAGTTTGGCCAGTTCCAGGTGAACTACAACACCATTAAGGAAAAATGGAACTTTCAGGAAATTAAGGCCACGTTGATTCAGGAGGAAGGGAGATTAAAGAAAGAGAAAGACCACTCCATTCATCTCACGACTCATGATGGAGCTAGTAGCAGCAAGGCTAAACCAGGTAAAAAGGAACAGAAGAAGGACAAAGCCTTAAAGGTTAAAGAGGGCCGAATCCATAAGGAGCATGTGTGCTACTTCTGTAAGAAGGCTGGACACTTCAAGAAAGATTGTCCGAAAAGAAAGGCTTGGTTCGAAAAGAAAGGTACATTTTATGTTTCAATTAGTTTCGAATCAAACCTTATTGAAGTACCTAACAATACCTGGTGGTTGGATTCTGGTGCAACTACTCATGTGTCACATATTATGCAGGGATTCCTTTCGATCCAGCCCATAAGAGGAACTGAAAAGTTTCTGTACATGGGAAACAGGATGAAAGCACGAATTGAAGGAATTGGGACTTACAGATTGATCTTGGACACTGGTCATCAGTTAGATCTAGAAAAGTGTCTATATGTTCCTGGATGTGCTAGAAATCTTGTTTCAGTAGGAAAGTTGGATCGCTTAGGTTTTGATTTTAAGATTGGACATGGTGGTTTTTCTTTGTATAAACTTGCGTACTATTATGGTTCTGGTACTTTGTTGGATGGTTTATACCGTTTCAATCTTGATGTTAATTTTGTTGAATCCCTGTTTAATGTTGAGCACAATAGTAGTGTTAAATGTACTGCACGTAATGAATGCTCTGCTTTCTTTTGGCATAAAAGATTAGGTCACATATCCAAAGAAAGGATGATGAGGTTAATGAAAAGTGAAATATTGCCTCAATTGGATTTTGCTGACTTGGATATATGTGTGGATTGCATTAAAGGCAAGCAAACCAAACATATATCAAAGAACCCGGCTACAAGAAGTAGTCAACTCCTTGAGTTGATACACACTGATATCTGTGGTCCTTTTGATGTTCCATCTTGGGGTGGAGAAAAATATTTCATTCTCTTTATTGATGACTTCTCACGTTATTGTTATATGTATCTGCTGCATGAAAAGTCTCAATCAGTGAATGTCCTTGAGATATTCATTAATGAGGTGGAAAGACAGCTAGATAGAAAAGTGAAAGTTGTGAGATCTGATAGAGGAGGTGAATTTTATGGTAAATTCAATGAAAGTGGACAATGTCCAGGTCCTTTTGCAAAGCTTCTTGAAAGTCGGGGCATATGTGCACAATATACATTGCCCGGTACACCACAACAAAATGGTGTAGCAGAAAGGCGAAATCGTACTCTTATGGATATGGTTAGAAGTATGTTAAGTAATAGTAATGTACCTTTTTCATTATGGATGCATGCATTAAAGACAGCCACATATCTGCTTAATAGGGTTCCTAGTAAAGCGGTTCCTAAGACTCCTTATGAACTGTGGACAGGAAGGAAACCTAGTTTAAGGCATTTGCATGTTTGGGGTTGTCAAGCAGAAGTAAGGTTATACAATCCCCATGAAAAGAAGCTTGATGAAAGAACCATTAGCGGTTACTTCATTGGCTATCCTGAAAAGTCAAAAGGGTACATATTCTATTGTCCTAACCATAGTACGAGAATTGTAGAGTCTGGTAATGCTCGGTTCATTGAGAATGGTCAGTTCAGTGGGAGTGATGAATCACGAAAGGTGGATATTCGAGAAACTCAAGATAATTCAATTGATGTTTCCCCTCATATTGTTGTTCCTCTTGTATCACAGTCACATAACACAAGGAAACAACAAATTAATGTTCCAAATCCACAAAATGAACATGAAAGTAATGAACCAGCTGACAATGTACAAGTCACAAATGAACAAGTGGAAGAAGAGGCACAAGAAATAGCATTAAGAAGGTCTGAAAGACCTAAGAGATCAGCTATTTCAAATGACTATGTGATTTATTCACTTGAGAATGCATGTGACTTGAGCATTGATGAGGATCCAGTCTCGTTCAAACAAGCATGGAATGTAGCAATTCTGAAAAGTGGTTCAATGCTATGAAAGAAGAGTTGAAATCTATGGATGACAATAAAGTATGGGAACTAGTCGAGTTGCCTCAAGGTTCAAAACGAGTCGGATGCAAGTGGGTCTTTAAGACTAAACATGACTCGAAAGGCAACATTGAAAGATATAAGGCTAGACTTGTCGCCAAGGGTTATACTCAAAAGGATGGCATTGACTACAAAGAAACCTTCTCTCCAGTTTCTAAGAAGGACTCTTTGAGAATTGTCATGGCTTTGGTGGCTCATTATGACCTAGAGCTTCACCAAATGGACGTAAAAACCGCTTTTCTGAATGGTGACTTGGAAGAAGAAGTTTATATGGACCAACCAGAGGGTTTCTTGACCACAGGAAAGGATAATTTGGTGTGTAAGTTAAAGAAATCAATATATGGACTAAAACAAGCTTCCCGACAATGGTATCTCAAGTTCAATGATACCATTACGTCATTTGGTTTTGTAGAGAACACCGTTGATCGGTGTATCTATATGAAGGTCAGTGGGAGCAAGTTTATTATTTTGGTTCTGTATGTTGATGATATCCTACTTGCTGCTAATGATATCAGTTTGTTACATGATGTAAAGAAATTTCTCTCTAACAACTTTGAAATGAAAGATATGGGTGAGGCATCCTATGTTATAGGAATAGAAATATTCCGTAATAGATCAGAAGGGTTGTTAGGATTGTCTCAGAAAGGTTATATCAATAAAGTGTTAGAGAGATTTAGAATGAAAAGTTGCTCCGCAGGAATAGTTCCAATTCAGAAAGGGGACAAGTTTAGTAATATGCAATGTCCTAAGAATGATTTGGAACGAAAGGAAATGGAGTATATTCCTTATGCATCAGTGGTTGGGAGTTTAATGTATGCTCAAACATGCACTCGGCCAGATATCAGCTTTGCTGTTGGAATGTTAGGCCGATATCAAAGTAATCCCGGAATGGACCACTGGAAAGCTGCAAAGAAAGTCCTTAGGTACTTACAAGGCACCAAGGATCACATGCTTACATACAGGAGGTCAGATCACATTGAAGTGGTTGGCTACTCGGATTCAGACTATGCTGGATGTGTAGATTCAAGGAAATCTACATTTGGTTATGTATTTTTGCTCTCTGGTGGAGCAATATCATGGAAGAGTGCAAAACAATCAGTTATTGCTACTTCAACTATGGAGGCTGAATTTGTGGCTTGCTTTGAGGTCAGCATTCATGCATTATGGTTGCGGAAATTTATCTTAGGGCTTGGTATTGTCGACAGTATAGAAAGGCCGCTAAGAATTTATTGCGATAATTCTGCAGCTGTCTTCTTCTCTAAGAATGATAAGTACTCTAAGGGTGCAAAGCACATGGATTTAAAGTACTTAGCTGTCAAAGAAGAAGTGCAGAAACATAGAGTGTCTATTGAGCATATTGGTACTGATATGATGATAGCGGATCCGCTAACTAAGGGATTGCCGCCCAAAACATTTTCTGGCCATGCTGTAGAGATGGGCATTATAGACAAGTCCTTGTTAGCATAATATTATAGAATGCATATGTACATATGATGGGTTTGCTTGTATGGACATGACACTTATGAATTCAATTAAATATGTGTTTCTGTTTGTTTTACTTGTTATTCATAGTACGGTGTATACGTGTATGGCTTAGATGAGATAACAAGTTGTGTTTTGTTTGAAAACATTAAAGTTGAACATTGCAGGAAGTGTTCATTAAAGTTGTTTTGTTTTGAGTTGGTTCTGTGATACATGGAAGGGATCATGTCGCATGATGACTTGTGACCGCCATGATCCGATCATCTCATTTCAATTAAAGATGATGACTTGATAAATTTCAGCGTAAAGCGCGCACTTATGGTTTGTTGAATCATCAAGTCGTCACATGGGCCAAGTGGGAGATTGTTAAATTATTTTAATAATTAATGTGGCCCATGTAACTTATAGAACTAATTTTATGAAAAGATCCTCAATGTGATGGTCATTAGGATATTAAAGCAATTAAAGTTAGTTGGGGGTTTCAAAATTCAATTTTGAATTCCCTCTCCTCTTCCTTCAGAAAATTAAAAGATAGTGGGTGGTTACAATAACCAACCTACAATAAAGGGTTTACTGAGCAGTTCTCAAAGTAACGTATTCTGCTTCTCTTCTCATCCATCAGTGAAGGACTGAAAGTGGAAGGCAAAGAGGAGAGAAAAGGATTCAGAGAGCTTAAGGATTTCTTCATGGATTCTGGCATGAATCAAGGTTAGTTATCTCCTCCCTTTAAAGTTAGTGAGAATCATATGAATTAAAGATCCTGGCTTAGGTTTTCTGTAAGTTGAAAACCCTAGAGTAGATAAAATTTGCTTACACAAAGAACCAAACCGAATTTCATAAAAATTACCAAAGATACTTATAGCACTAGAATATAACCCATTTGTTATGTTCCTCCTCTCCCTCTTTGTAGCTTGCTTCTGTGCGAGTTTTCTCTACGTTGATCATCAAAGTATAGAATGAATAAGGTAGTACTTTCTAATCAAGTTTCAAAATAAACCAAACACCAAAATTACATTTTTTGTTTGTTCCTCTTCCTCTGTGTAGCTTCTGCTTCTATGCGAGTTTTCTCTACATAAGCCACACAATGTGTCCTTTGTGTAGCTTTCTTCTTCTATGCGAATAAAAACAATCTTTTCAGTTACTCTACATAAGCCACACATTGAGTGGTGGTGGTGGTGAAGATAAAAGATAGAGGAGAGGAGATAGCAAAGAGAGAAAGACACTGATCATGTCAACGGTAATGCTTCTTTTTTTCTTGGTGATTTAACTATGATATGCATTCTGATTCTCCACCGTCCACCACCGATCTGCCAACAAACTCTTTCTCTCTTTTCCCCTCTTTTCTGTGCCTGAGCGTGCACGATCTCAACCAGACAGAAAGCAGAGAAGTAAAGTGAGAAAGGAGGGCGATGAAGATTGAGGGATAGGGTATCAATGATCTCTTTTTTTTTGGACAATATATTTTCTGTTTTCTGAATGTGGGAGGAAGCACTTTAAACCATAAAAGGCTAATATTTAGTTTGGTCCTAATCATTTTATGTCCACACTTATATTCTTGGTCACTTACAAGATAAAAAAAATCCACTTGCTTCTTTTTTTATAGCCCACGGAATATGCATTATCCGGTTTAGTTTTCTTAATTTTATGCATAAATAGAAGTCACTTACTTTACTTAGATTCTAAAAAAAAGGGTAGAGTAGACGTGAGTAACTGACACAAGGAATAATTTCAATTTTGAACTTTATTAATGTGTTCAATTTAACCTTTTTCATGGTGTACTGAATTTTAATATTTCATTGCATATGTTAATGAAGGGTGGGATGGAATGAGAAATAGTGAGATGTGTACCATCCAATTTCATTAATTACCATCATTTCCCTTCCCCCAATTTATGGGTAATGGGATGTGTAACGCCCCAATTTCTCGAGTGTCACACAGTAACCAAAACGTCGTGAATTTTCGTCGTTTAGTTAATTAATCTTCAATTAGTGACAAAAGTTCAATTTTACAAAATTCTTGAAACTTAACCATTTCAAACTTGCGGAAATATTCATCAACGTAAATCTCAAACTTTATTAATCATTGAAAAGAGTATGAAAAACTTCAAAGTAAATTACATCAAGTTAAACTATCCCAACTAAAATAAAGTAATGGTTCAATACTTCCAAAACTCGGTACTCTCAACCCAAAAGAAAATGGATGTCTCTCAACCCAACCATATCCTTGGCCCCTTCCTCTTTATCTTCTTCCTCTTCTTCAGGAGTGTAGTCGTCATCCGGTAGTGGCTCGTCACGTAGTATCAACCCCCAAGAATGAGTCGTCGCCGTTATCTTCACGACCATCTACCCCCCCCCCCAAATAAACACATAAACAAATAACAGGGTCAGATCACATGTTCTCATAGAAACATTCACATGTTCATGTATTCTCATAAATGACAAGGTATAATAAGCATAATCTTTACGTTATATCACAGTCAGTCACCTAAGTTCAGTTAGGCTAACGACCTCACCATTCACACAACCACCTCTACACCAATGGCCAATATCACGATCATTCGCAGATGAACAATTCTCGGAGGGGACACACCGTACAACCCTCAATCACGTGGGGACATACCGTACAACCCACAAATTCACAAGGCGACCGCAGTCGACCAATCACGTGGGGACACACCGTACAACCCACAAAACACCCTCGCGTGCAAGTAACCGTTTGTCTCTAACGGTACCATCGTTCTCATGGTCCATAGTCCTCACTAGACCTATGTTCCAATTACATCACATTTTACTTGCAAGCGATTAAGTCTCAATTCTCTTTGTTAGAGCTCTAATAGTCAACCTAGAGTCTTAACATTTTCACAAGACTTACACAACTTAATCACAATAATAACCACAGCACCAAAAGGAATTACAGCTAGATGAGCGACCTTTTGGCAATAACCAAGTTAAGCATATATAAGGTATACTAAGCACTTAGTCATGTTCTCATGTATTGCAATACTTCAGTTATGGAAACTTCATAAACCGAGCCAACACACAAACTTGTGCTTGATATCAAGAATTAAACCAAGTATATGGAATTGGAAACAATAGAGCATAGCATCATGCAGAAAAATTTCAGCAAGCATCACATATGCAATACTCATGAAGAAACCTCCAAGATCAAAACTTTCTTTCAACCAATCATGGCAAAGGTTCCCTAACAACCTACCAAGTCCTAAGACCTGCCCTTACCTTGATTCCTTGATCTGAAAAGAATGGAGAATGAAGCTTGAATAATCTGTTCCTTGTTGTCCAAGTCCCTCTTCTACTCGAACCCTAGCATTTAGACAGCAGGAACAGTGTGCATTAAAACTGGTCTCCAGAATTCATTTCTCAGCCGCAATTGACATACTATACATGCCTGGAAAGCTATTTTGAAAATCTACAACTTTCTAGTTTATCACTTTTTCATCTGAGACCCAGATTTAGGTGATATTAGGCTCTGAAGCTCGCTGTCCAGTACAGAAAACTGGCAGTGATACTTTTACCTTCAAATTAATTTCTAACCATTTGAGTCCAAGGTTTCTAGGCCATGTTCCAGCAAACATACATCACATATTCCTCCTCTAAATTCCAGTAGCAACATCTCATCATAATCATTAAGAATTTAATCAATCTTAGGCATATGAATCATCATGAATCAGATCTAAGCAAAAATCATAGCAAGGGTGACATCTATAATAGTGATTTGCAAAGAGGCATAGCATCCATCATCTCATCATCTTAAACAGTAGGCATCACGAGCATATGGCAGATAATCAAGCCCTAAACCTCTCATGCATTCTCATACATCATTCATCATCATAAAGATTCAACCCTTAATCATGCTTTCATGAAATTTTCATCAAGAAACCTAGACTCTACCCTTACCTTGGCTGATTGGAATGAGAGAGATGATGAAAAGGATGAATGAAAAAGCTCTCTCCTTGCTGCTCCTCACAGTACTTGCTTGCTCTCCTTCTTCTTCTTCTTCTTCTTCTTCTTCTTCTTCTTCTTCTTCTTCTTCTTCTTCTTCTTCTCAAATCTAACCCCTCTCTCTCTTTCTCTCACTTCTTTCTTGTCTCTTTTGCAAAGAAAATGCAGAATGATGAGGAGGTGTGATAGTAGGCTACTAATTCAGCTTATGGTCTATGGTAAGAGAATAAAATCTACCCCCCCTTAACCCTAATAAGCTTACAGCCCAACCCCTCCCTCAAGCATTCACACAAAACTTGAAATTCAAATGGAGACAAAGCCTTCAATGCTCATTATTAGCTCTTAATCCTCTCCATGAAATCTGATTTCTATTAATCAAGAGAGCATAACCCCCATCAGCCCCTTGATTCTTGCATTACTAGTCAACCAAATGTCTCCCTTCCTACATTCCTCATCAAACTCGGCCAAGGCACAAAGATTGGCCTCCAAACAACTCGGTGCCCTTCAATTTAAGGTCATAGCCCTTCAAAACTAATTATCTTCTATCAATCAAATATTATTATTTCAACAATAATAATATTATACCCTTCAATATACCAAGAACATTCACAAATCACTAACAAGTCCCACCTAATTATTTATTTGAAATAAATAATTTCATACATCAAAGTAGGGTCTTACAGGATGGAATCATAATTTCACTCCTTTAAAAATTACTACTTAACAATTCTACCCCTTCTATTACATTATTCCTTGTTCTACACTTTTAATTGCTGTTTTTTTCTTCCTGCAACTGCACCTTTTTGCGGAAAAAATTTTGTTATATGGCAAAGAATTTCTGTTCGAAGAGAATGTATAATCATATATTCGTGTTCGACTTTGTAGATAATGTAGTAATGATTGTAGCAATGATGTATATGATGAAGTAGAGCTTGAGAAACACATCTTTAATACCCTTCATAATTTCAACAATAGGACAAACTTTTTTGGTTGCTTACTTTGATTTTTTCAGAAGCCTATCACAGTTAACTATTCAAAAATGAAATTCATGTCAATGCAACTGTTGTTTCATTTTTTGAACAAGTAAAAAAAACTTGTTGGCTGCTGCTATCTCATGATGGGGTTTTGTGGGCAATATGAGAAAGTAATGAAACATGATCAATTGTGCTTTGCTATCTTTCATCAATCCAAGCATAGCCTTTCGAGTAAGAAAAGTAGTATTATTTTGTTAAGTGTTTTATTTGTTGCGATAAACTTGAGTTCTATTAATTCATCTCATGAATGAAAGATCAACGCATGGAGGTTAAAATTGAATACGAAGTACTATCTTTTATACTCCCTATATTTTGAGTATATGTTATTTAAGATATGCACAAAGTTTAAAATTTCATTCATTAATGGTGTGATTTGTCTGAAATACCTTCGTTTTTTTATTTAAGTCATATTTTAAAGACGTTTCACATCAATTAATTAAATTTGGAATTGTCCGTTTTCCTCTCATTTTGTAGAAACAAACATGCTTCGAAGATTGAACGTGAAACTACTGGACTAAATCAAGAATGTCAGTAAGGTAAGTTGATCACATTTGTGAAGTTCTTTTTTGACTATATCTATGTCTCTTTTTCTATCTCGCACCATATGCACCTGGGTCCTCATTCAGTTTTCATAGGAAATCTATTCATATGCAAAGATATATTGATAGAAAGTATAAGATTTAATTGTTACCATATTTTCATTTTCAATAACTTTTATAAATGTAGCTTAATATTTTATAAAATAAATAGTCAGATGGATTTGCACTAGCACCAACCTCTAATGAAGTTTTTTTTAGATAAAGCAAAATTGATATTAAGGGAAGTACTATGGGTGCTCCAACCAAGAAAACAAAAGTAAAATTTCCTACAAGATAGAAACCACTGCCATGTACAGATCCTATTGCAATGTCATGAGATTTACCCAGAAAATTTAGAAGAAATTAAAGAACCAAACCGAATTTCATAAAAATTAACAAAGATACTTATACCACTAGGATATAACCCATTTGTTATGTTCCTCCTCTCCCTCTGTGTAACTTGCTTCTGTGCGAGTTTTCTCTACGTTGATCATGAAAGTAAAGAATGAATAAGGTAGTACTTTCAAATCAAGTTTCAAAATAAACCAAACACCAAAATTACATTTTTTGTTTGTTCCTTTCCCTCTGTGTAGCTTCTGCTTCTATGCGAGTTTTCTCTACATAAGCCACACATTGTGTCCTCTGTGTAGCTTTCTTCTTCTGTGCGAAAAAAAAACAATGTTTTCAGTTACTCTACATAAGCCACACATTGAGTGGTGGTGGTGGTGAAGCTAAAAGATAGAGGAGAGGAGATAGCAAAGGGAGAAAGGCACTGATCAAGTCAACGGTAATGCTTCCTTTTTTCTTGGTGATTTAACTGTGATATGCATTCTGATTCTCCACCGTCCACCACCGATCTGCCATCAACCTCTTTCTCTCTTTTCCCCTCTTTTCTGTGCCTGAGCGTGCACGATCTCAACCAGACAAAAAGCAGAAAGGAAAGTGAGAAAGGAGGGCGATGAAGATTGAGGGATAGGGTATCAATGATATCTTTTTTTTTGGACAATATATTTTCTGTTTTCTGAATGTGGGAGGAAGCACTTTAAACCATAAAAGACTAATATTTAATTTGGCCCTAATCATTTTATGTCCACACTTATATTCTGGGTCACTTACTAGACAAAAAAAATTCACTTGCTTCTTTTTTATAGCCCACGATATATACATTACCCGGTTTAGTTTACTTAATTTATGCATAAATAGAAGTCACTTACTTTACTTAGATTCTAAAAATAGGGTAGAGTAGACGTGAGTAACTGACACAAGGAATAATTTCAATTTTGAGCTTTATTAATGTTTTCAATTTAACCTTTTTTATGGTGTACTGAATTTTAATATTTCTTTGCATATGTTAATGAAGGGTGGGATGGAATGAGAAATAGTGAGATGTGTACCATCCAATTTCATTAGTTACCATCATTTTCCTTCCCCCAATTTAGGGGTAATGGGATGGAATCATAATTTCACTCCTTTAAAAATTACTACTTAACAATTCTACCCCATCTATTACATTGTTCTTTGTTTTACACTTTTAATTGTTGTTTTTTTCTTCCTGCAATTGCACCTTTTTGCGGAAAAAAATTTGTTATCTGGCCAAGAATTTCTGTTCGAAGAGAATGTATAATCACATATTCGTGTTCGACTTTGTAGATAATATAGTAATGATTGTAGCAATGATGTATATGATGAAGTAGAGCTTGAGAAACACATCTTTAATACCCTTCATAATTTCAACAATAGGACAGACTTTTTTGGTTGCTTACTTTGATTTTTTTAGAAGCCTATCACAGTTAACTATTCAAAAATGAAATTAATGTCAATGCAATTGTTGTTTCATTTTTTGAACAAGTAAAAAAAACTTGTTGGCTGCTGCTATCTCATGATGAGGTTTTTTTGGCAATATGAGAAAGTAATGGAACATGATCAGTTGTGCTTTGCTATCTTCCATCAATCCAAGCATAGCCTTTCGAGTAAGAAAAGTAGTATTATATTCTCTAATTTAGTTTTTTATTTCTTGCGATAAACTTGAGTTCTATTAATTGATCTCATGAATGAAAGATCAACACATGGAGGTTAAAATTGAGTACGAAGTACTTTCTTTTATACTCCCTATATTTTGAGTATATGTTATTTAAGATATGCACAAAGTTTAAAATTTCATTCATTAATGGTATGATTTGTCTGAAATACCTTCATTTTTTTATTTAAGTCATATTTTAAAGACGTTACACATCAATTAATTAAATTTGGAATTGACCGTTTTCCTCTCATTATGTAGAAACAAACATGCTTCGAAGATTGAACGTGAAACTACTGGACAAAATCAAGAATGTCAGTAAGGTAAGCTGATCAGATTTGTGAAGTTCTTTTTTGACTATATCTATGTCTCTTTTTCTGTCTCACACCATATGCACCTGGCTCCTCATTCAGTTTTCATAGGAAATCTATTCATATGCAAAGATATATTCATAGAAAGTATAAGATTTATTTATTACCATATTTTCATCTTCAATAACTTTTATAAATGTAGCTTAATATTTTATAAAATTAATAGTCAGATGGATTTGCACTAGCACCAACCTCTAATGAAGTATTTTTTTAGATAAAGCAAAATTGATATTAAGGGAAGTACTATGGGTGCTCCAACCAAGAACACAAAAGTAAAACTCCCTACAAGATAGAAACCACTGCCATGTACAGATCCTATTGCAATGTCATGATATTTTCCTAGAAAATTTAGAAGAAATCAAAGAACCAAACCGAATTTCATAAAAATTAACAAAGATACTTATAGCACTAGGATATAACCCATTTGTCCGTGTGATGCACGTATAAAAATTGTTTGTATGCTTAGACCACATTTTTTCATCAACGTTTCATGCACTGTGTTTAAATTCAAGTTTGCTCATTTGACCCTCCAAATTTTTTGATGAAGATCCGCCGCTGCTTATTTTTTTGGTATTTCAGAAAATTATTTCTCAATATCTAAATAAAGAAAAAATAACCCCCATATAAACGCGCTAGAAACTAGAAAAACACAAAGCTAAGGTCTTCCCTCTTCTCCTCCATCACCAAGAAAAATACAACACCATTGGCTGAAAACATAGTGAGAAATTCAGCGTTAATATGTTGAAAACTTAAAATACTGCACAAAATCTTTTCATCTACCCATATGAGAAAAAAAGAACAAATCCAAACAAACCAAATCCTAACATCCACAAGAATAAAAAAAAACAAAAATACACATATCCTAAAAAACCAAAACCAAAGCACAAGTCCATCAAAAGCCTAGAAAATAAGAGACAAAAAGTAACAATCGGAAGCGGGGTAAATAGTTAGTTTGGTCTTTGAAAGTGGAAGCTGCTCACTAGTTGGTCTTTGAAATTTCTAAATGGCACCATGGTCCCTGAAAGTGACAAATGTAGATGAAATGAGTCATTGACGTTGAAAAACTTAACAACTGTTAGGTGACATGGCACCTTATCTGCCAAGTTGGAAAGGTCATGTGGAAACAACCTTTGAACGAAACATGCCTTGTCCCTGAGACTTACGAATTAGTCAATTAGGTCCCTTTCTCCCACTCCCACCTCTCTCTTCCTCTCCCCCACCATGATAGGCCCAAAAGATCCACCAGTAAGCCCATTAAGCTGAAGGATTATATCATCTAGTCAAGCCCATGAGTAATTGTTATTGATATTTCTTTTATTTCATATTTTTCCCCACCTAGGATCCTGTTTAGGTCTTATCCAATTAAATGAACCTAGAAGGTTCTGGCACCGTTGTAGGACAGCTGTAATTGCTTATTTAAAGCAAGATTCCTCACTGAATGAATCAATCAATGAAAATTCTCAAAAGTTGTTTTTAGTTTTTATTCCTTTATTTCTGAGTCTGACCTCGATTGGATCAAGGATCTATCATTGGTGCTTTCATTCTCCATCATGCCTCCTGCACCATTGATGAACTTCTTGATGAGTTAGGAGGTGCTTCTATGTTCACCAAGATTGATTTGCGATCCGGGTTCCACCAAATCAGAGTTGCACCGGAGGACACGCACAAAACAGCCTTTCGAACGGTGGATGGCCATTATGAGTTCTTGGTAATGCCATTTGGACTCACCAACGCTCCATCCACTTTCCAATCTGCAATGAATGACTTGCTCCGCCCATATTTGCGTAGGTTTGTGCTTGTCTTCTTTGATGACATACTCATTTATAGTGCTTCTTTTGAATTACATCTGCAGCATTTGAAAATTATTTTAGAAACATTGCTCTCTAATTCCTCCTATGCTAAGCTTCCCAAATGTGAATTTGGAGTTTCTAAGGTTAATTACCTGGGGCATGTTAGCTCTTCTGCTGGAGTTGAGCCGGATCAGACTAAGGTACAAACCATTCACGACTGGCCACCACCTCGTACACTCACAGCGCTTAGAGGTTTCCTTGGACTTACCGGGTTCTACCGCAGGTTCATCAGGCACTATGCCACTCTAGCCGCGCCACTCACAGACCTCCTCAAACAGGGCCCCAAATCTGCGTTCACATGGTCTCCCGAAGCCCAAGAAGCTTTCGACAATTTGAAACGGCTTACAACTGAGGTCCCAGTTCTGGTTCTGCCAGATTTCAAAAGTCCATTTAACGTGGAAACGGATGCATCCGGGGTCGCTATTGGTGCTGTCCACTCGCAAAAGGGGCACCCTGTGGCATTTTTCAGTAAAAAAATGAGTCTACGCATGCAGTCCGAATCTACATACATTAGAGAAATGTTTGCAATCACAGAAGCCGTGAAGAAATGGCGCCAATACCTGTTAGGGACCAAGTTCAAGATATATACAGACCAACAGAGTTTGCGCCACCTTCTTACTCAGTCTATACAAACACCAGCCCAACAGAAGTGGCTCACCAAATTAATAGGCTTTGATTTCGAAATCTTCTACAAGCCAGGCCCATCCAACCGTGTTGCTGATGCTCTTTCATGACTCCATTCACAAGAGACGTCCATCTATGCATCTCTAACATCCCATGTCCCATCCATTATCCTCACCCTACAGAAATTTTATGAATCAAGTGAAGGGAAAGAACTCTGCAACGAGTTGCTCAAAGACCCGTTATTTGGCCAACGACAGGGATTAATGATGTACAAGGGAGTTCTGTTCATACCTGAAATTTTGGAATTGCGCCAGGACATCCTCCAGGAGTATCACGCATCACCCACAGCAGGGCATTTTGGACTTAGGCCAACATTGGCACGCATTCAAGCTTCTTTCAACTGGCTCGGGCTGCATACAGAGGTAAAAGCCTTCATTAGTAATTGCGTGATATGTCAGAAAAACAAATACTTACCGGCTAAGCAATCTGGGCTGCTTCAACCCATTGACAGTCCACAACAAGTTTGGGAAGATTTGTCAATGGATTTCATCACTTCACTCCCTCCCTCTCACGGACACACGGTAGTTTGGGTGATCATTGACAGACTCACCAAATATGGGCATTTCATTGCTTTACCATCCCATTTCACTGCTTCCTCATTAGCAGCACGATTCTCCTCAGAGATCTGTAAACTACACGGTCTTCCCCGCTCAATCATCTCTGATCGAGACAAGCTTTTCCTGAGCCATTTCTGGCGTGATCTTTTCAGGGTCATGGGCACCAAGCTCCGCTTTAGCACCGCTTATCACCCACAGACCGATGGCCAAACGGAGGTTGTCAACCGGAGCCTGGAAACATACCTTCGTTGCTTCTGCAGCGAACAACCTCGCAGCTGGTTCAAATACTTACACCTGGCAGAGTTGTGGTATAACACTTGCTTCCACTCAGCTACCGGAATGACCCCTTTCCAAGCTCTATACAGTCGCAAGCCTCCTTCCCTATTGGACTATGTTCTTGGCAGCTCGGCGGTGCCGGCGGTTGATCAATCCCTGCAAAACAGGAACGCAATCATTCAGACCCTGAAAGGGAATTGGGCACGGGCTCAGCAACGGATGAAACAGCAAGGAGATAAGCATCGCCGTGAAGTTACCTTCTCCGAAGGGGACTGGGTATGGTTGCGTCTTCAACCTTACCGACAACACTCTCTAGCCCGTAGAGTTTTCCACAAGCTCTCCAATAGGTACTTTGGTCCTTACCAGGTCTCTCGACGCATTGGAGCGGTAGCTTATGAACTTTCTCTTCCACCCTCGTCCAAGCTCCATCCTGTGTTTCACGTTTCTCTCTTGAAGCGTTTCAAAGGGGATCCAACAGCATCTTTCGTTCCTCTGCCGGAGCTGGCAACGGATCTTCTAAGCTCCACACCGGCCGCCGCCTACATTCCACCAGAAGAGGAGCAACCTGCACCCCCACCAGCAGTTCCCTTCTCACCGGGGCACGTGGAAGAAGAAGAAGAGCCTGATTACTCTAATGGAGAAGGCCAAGAAAACACTGGTTTCTCCGATGAAGAAGATAACTTGAATGAGGCACAAGAGCCAATCCTCACCGACCCTCTCTTAAGGGCAGCTGAACTCAATGAACCAGGGGACCCAATTAACATGAATTCTACACCAACACAGGACCCAACAACCCAATTGTCACTTCCCACGTCAGACCTTTCCAGCCAAGCAACCAGTGACAAGGACTTTTCCCAAGCTGCTCAGACTTTAGACCCGTTGAACGCAGTATCCAACACTGCAGCTTTACACGACACACCGGGTGAACAAGCTACCAACACTAGACTTGAGGACAAGTCTAATTTTCAAGGGGAAAGTAATGATAGGCCCAAAAGAACCACCAGTAAGCCCATTAAGCTGAAGGATTATATCATCTAGTCAAGCCCATGAGTAATTGTTATTGATATTTCTTTTATTTCATATTTTTCCCCACCTAGGATCCTGTTTAGGTCTTATCCAATTAAATGAACCTAGAAGGTTCTGGCACCGTTGTAGGACAGCTGTAATTGCTTATTTAAAGCAAGATTCCTCACTGAATGAATCAATCAATGAAAATTCTCAAAAGTTGTTTTTAGTTTTTATTCCTTTATTTCTGAGTCTGACCTCAATTGGATCAAGGATCTATCACACCACCACCACCACTCTTCTCCCACCGTCTCTCTCTCTACACCACCACCTTCGGCAAATCCCAACTGCTATAATTCAGCATTCAAACATTTCCCTCTCTCCATAGACAACTTAAAAGACATTAAAATGCACAAGAAGTACATGCATATATTGTTCACCTTGACAGTAAGAAAATCATGTAAAAATCTTGGAATAATGGAAATGTAGAAAACCACAAGAGAATACCATCATAAAAAAATTATATAAAGAATAAAATGCACTCACCCCTTCAAGGTTTGCAAGAATAACACTCCATCCCTTTTTTTTTTAAAATCTACACTTCACCCCATTTTTTATAAAGGCAAAATTTAGTGACGAAAACAAATTCGTCCCTAATAAAAAATAATTACTAATTAGTTAAAATTTAAATAAATTTAATGCATATACATTATCGTACATTAATTTTTGAAAATAATTTTACTGAATTAAATTTAAAAAAAAAAACCAACCACTCTGTCTGTTAAGTCCACGTCCCATCTATCTCCAAATCATATTTCTCACCACAAACGGTCACCGCCAAGCCTTTGCTCCCTTTAACACGACGACCACCGTACCAGAATGTGAAACCCCATGGCACCACCATGCCTCAAAGTTTTGTTGCGACATGAACCCCAGAACGTGAATCGCACATCCCCAAAGCCACTTGTTAAACTACTTTTTGTGAACTTCACCCCTTTAAGTTGTGAGCGAACGCTTAGTTGGTTTAAGATGTTGTTGAATTTTGTTAAAAATGGTGCTCCACCGCATCGTTGGGTTCTAATAACCTCCGATCCACTTCATATTTCTTAATTTTGTTTCTCTATTTTCTTCACCCATTTGTGTTGCTTTTTGGGTCTACAATCTAATTTTAAAAATTGGAGGTATAAAGAGATTATTTAATTTAATTAAAATTGAATTATTACCAAATATGAAAGGTAATTATTATTCGGACCCCCCGACATATATTCGTACCCCCCTTTTCACTTTTTGCTCGCACTTTGGAAGTGTTTTGAAGTGCGTTACCTACGCACTTTCAAAGTGCGTTATGGACGCACCTCTAAAGTGCGTATTTAAGTGTTTTTAAACTTTTAAGGGGGTTCAAATAGATGTGGGGGGTCTGAATTACAACTCCTAATATGAAAACACAAGCATGTTTCACTATGTTTGAGATATGGTTTGTCAACCGGTCAGGTGTGCTATTGCAGAACTTGCATTGTGAATTTACGGAGGAAGAACTCGATTGAGAGAATGAGGAGGACTGTGATGTTTTCATTTTTAAATTTATTGGATTATATTGAAAATATTTTTTGAAATTATTGATTAACAATTTAAATAATAACTAATTATTATTAATGAAGAATATTTTTCGTCACTAATTTGCCTCTATATAAAATGGGGTGGGTGTAGATTTTAGAGAAGAATGATGTAGAGTGTAATTCTAATAAACCTTGAGGGGGTGAATGTAATTTACTCTTATATAAAAGGACTTAAAAAAATGTAGATGTTACTTACAATTGAAGAGTCATTACTAATATCATAATCTGATCTTTCTTGAACTGAGTTTATATATCTCCGTGCAAAGTGACTTTCCAGCAAAATACAAATACAGAAACCATTTTGGGAACAACTCGAAATTTATTATCTTCAGCAATTATCCCAAACACTTCAGCAGTTTTAGGAATCATGATACCACAAGTTCCAGTAAAATGCTTAATTGTGTGCATATATAAATGCCAGAATGAATCACAAGAAAGAACATTTAACATTATGAAGAGAGCCAAATTTATATGAAACCAAGAGATATAAAGGGGATTATAAAAAAATCTTCTAAAAAACAATCATCTTCCATCACATTACTCCAGTACAACCAGAATCAAACAGCAAGAAAAAAAGTTCTCATATAATTTTTCTCATCTATTTGAGAATAATGGCTTAAATGGGAAATAGCTGTCATGAAATATGACTTATATGTTTGGATCAGCTTCTCTTTCCTCATAATCAATTCTGACACTCAAAAGCTACTAATTTGGTTATTGAAATGTTGTGAATGTTGTAGGAGGACAGCCAAGGCAAGAATGGTGGCCTCTACGCACATTTGGGGCAGTGTTTAATTTGACTATGAGAACCCTCCAAGTGGTGAAATAAACTTGAGGTTCCAAGTGAGTGGTAAGGGAGGGCTTTACTGGGTGTCCAAGAACGCTATCCCTAGTGATTGGAGTGGTGGAGCCTCATATGACACCATGGTTCAGCTTAATTAGAAACAACAAAAAGCACTTTTAAATCCTGGGATCACAGGATATCAAACAGATTATAGACAGGCACCACAATCCAATATGTTACTAGTACTAGTGTCACTCTAAGAATGTTGGTATCTGCTAGCTAGTGTGTGTATGTTGATGTTCTTTTTTATTGGAGACTAAAATTATATGGGACTTCATGTACTTTCCATCGGAGATTTGATGGAATTTGAATAAAATAAAATGTAGTACCCTTTCTCCTTTATTGGTGTTAGCTAATTAATATTGCTATGAGCATTGCCTTCGTGTATTATGAATAGCAGAAGCAATCCATTGGTTCAAATCAGCAGATTTGAATCCAGTTTTTCTAAGTTATCCAAATAGAGGCACTGATATTTATATAGATTGCTTATCACTATTTTGTGGGTCAAAAATGCCACATAAGATATAAGCAACTCATAAGTAAATTATGTAGATTTCACTCAAATCACGAATTCTTATTTTACTCTTAATTGAATACCGCAATAATACTTATCTGATGTGGAATTTACATATAATAAAGAAAGAAAAAATATTACACGTAGTCAAAACGGAGCACGTATGCACTCCGGCATTGATCCATGCGGTCGGAGAGACTAAATACAAACATTAATGCAAACGTTAGGAACCACTTCCCACACTTACGCCGGTGAAAGACTAAAACCAAGCATTATGCAAAGGTTAGGGACAAAAACTTAATTAAGCCTTTAATGAACAATAGAAGCATAAGAAAGAAAAAAAATTTGATGGTTTCTTAAGCAACCATTGCTTAGTTAATTTAAGCAACTAGCAAACCATGTAGGCATCCTTGGTCACTTAAATTAAGCAATTGTTCTTAAGAATTCACTCTACGTAACCCCATTGAATATTGTTTTTTTTTTTTTTGGGGGTGGGGACAAACAGATCATATTCATAGCCCTTTTTGTTAGAACACATTTGTCTACATTTTGTCTTTGGCATAAAAGTTGCTGATGGGAAAGGTTTCTCCTTCTAGCGCTTTATTACAATTCATCACAGTTACTACTTTTTACACTATTTCTGATGGTTTCCATTTGACCTGAACAGCTCCCAAGTAATTACAATTTTGATGAATTACTCTAATGAATGAATCTGTGAGTGCTTTACAATAAAACCTGGCTGCTAGGGTATGGTATCTTGAGTAATAATAATCACGTTAGTTGTTTACACGTTTCATCATCTATTTATTCAAGCCATGACTGTGTCAAGCATATTTAGATATACACTGCAGTGAAGAACTGAAGCTTCCTTCAATTTGAGGTTTCCTCTGGTAGCCTTTGGTTTGGACCCAACAAACCAACTTTTGACAATTCATCACATTAAAACAATGTATTTATAATATCAATGAACAACCCCGGGGCATGTTCATTAGTATTTCTATTTTTGAACACAGAAACAACTATATATGCTTTAGTGGAATAGTTCAAAACAAGTGAATATTAGTTGAATAGTTCAAACTTCAAAGGTTTGGGATAGATTGATATTAGCATATTTAGCTAGACCCATGGTGTGAGAAAAAGTGGGCTATACATTACCACCCTTGGCAATTGGTATGTGTAGCTAGACAAAAGGGTGTGCTATAAATATAACTCCAATCTCTGTGCTTCAAATCACAACATATTCTCTGCTTCTTATTATCACATAAAGCATTCTCTATTCTCTTTTCTCCTAAAAATCTGTCTTTCAATTCAGACATGGAACTTAATTTCAAGCACCAACTTGGCCTTATTTGTGTCATACTGATATTTCCAGCATTGTGTAGCGGCAAGGAGTATTATACTAAATCCAGAGCAGCATATTATGGCACCTCAGATGGCTATGGAAATCCAAGTAAGTGAAGCTCTCCCTTTCTATCCAGCTACTTAGGAATCAGGGTGAATCACATTTTCATGTTTTGCTGATGAACTTGATGTTTTGAAACTAATTGCTCTGTTTAAGATACTTGTTTTACGGCTATAATGTGCACTGTGAAAGCATACCACTATACTAATTGATTTCACGGCTTCATATAACAAATGTAATATGACTGGTAAGGCAAAATTAATACTAAAGGCAAAATTAATTTTTGAAAGAAACTTCTATTAATGAGTAGCTTTTGAGTATCAACATTGATTCTAAGAAAATAGAAATAGATATAAACATGCTAAATATATTTTAGGAGGAGCTTGTGGGTTTGGAGGCTATGGAAGAACAGTCAATGATGGCAATGTGGCAGCCGTGTCTGCTAAGCTATGGAAAAATGGAGGTGGTTGCGGTGCATGTTATCAGGTAATTTTGTTCCCCTTCTTTTCAGTAATCCTTTGCAGAAGAAAGCTTCATCAGAATTGAATTTGAAAGAAAACTTTGCAAGTTTCTATATATCCACAAATAATTGTTTGATTACTCACAAAATATAAATGATGATGATGATGATTCAGGTAAGGTGTAAAATACCACTATACTGTGATTACAATGGAGCATATGTGGTGGCAACAGATTCTGGTGAGGGAGATAGAACAGACTTCATCTTGAGTCATCACGCCTTCTCAAAGTTAGGACGAAACAAAAATGCATCTGAAGCGCTGAAGAAATACGGTGTGCTAGATGTTGAATACAAAAGGGTCCCCTGCACATTCAAGGGAAACAACATCGTATTTCAGATCAATGAACACAGCAGTAACCCCGGTTACTTTGCTATCGTGATTCTCTATGTTGGAGGAACATCAGATATCACTTCTGTTGAGATTTTGAGGGTATGCACCATAAGTTTATAACTATTTGAGTAAAATACACTTACCATCTGTTTGTTTGTCAGAATAACACTCAACTTCATTCTTATCTAAAATCTACACTTAACTCCTTCTAACAAGGTAACACCGAAGCATTATTATGACAAATCTTAAGGGATGAAATGCTTCTTCTTTTATTCAGTTACTACTTTTGTTTCATTCCCTTTCCCTCTATGTTGTTGTGTTGAATGTGTTTCTTGAAATGTATCAATAATGCAGAAAGAGTACCGCAAATGGGAGCCTCTACGAAGGGTTTATGGTGCAGTGTTTGACATTGCTAACCCACCAACAGGTGAAATCCGGTTGAAGTTCCTAGTGAGTGATGGTAGTGCTGGGTTTCATTGGGTGCAGCCAAAGATTGCAATCCCTGCAAATTGGAAGGCTGGAGCTACTTATTCCGCCAAGTTAGCTTAATTATTACAAGAAAAAGCACTTTAAGATCCCAATAAGAGCTATTGCTCTTTTGCCAAAGGGCCTAAATAATAGGATTCTTGTACTTTCTGTATGAAACTACATATAAACAAATGTAGTAGTACTCTTTCTCTTTAACTCATATCTGTCTTCCAATGCAAGTTTTTTCACCAGCTTTGACGTTTATAAAATTAATCTGGTAATTAATTGACGTATAAGGCATTCAGCCAACCGCTGTACTCTTTGTTGGCCATAATTAAGGGTATGCTTCACAAGACAGCACCTTTTAACATTATGACTAGATATTATACCCGACGCACGGGTTTGTTTATAATATTTTTTAATATTATATGAAATTTACTATAGAGTAATTATCTAAAAATAAATATTAAAATATTTCTTCAATATAAATATAATAGAAAAAATTATTGTGTTTAGACATTTAAACAGAGAGTATTAGAGTTTTTCTATGCATTAAATTGCTTGTATTAGAGTTCTCTTTATGTAAATAAATGATATTACTGTAATTTAATAAATTCTTTGGTTAATGATCAAATTAGTCCTTGAGTTTATAAGCGAGTTTAATTTTAGTCCATCTGAAAAAAATTACGTTTAGTGGCAGTCATTTTTACAATCACTGACAGTTTTTGACTGCCACTAAACTTCATTTATCCTCATAGTAACTAAAATCAAACTCGCTTACAAACTCAAGGATTAATTTGACCATTAACCCTAAAAAAATTTGAAAAGAAAAACATTATTAATAACATAAGAAAACTTGAGAAAATATTTTTACTACTATATAATAGGTCAAAAAACACATTTGAAAGTATTTTCTTCAAATAATACACACATGCGATACATTTAATAGTAAATATTTTATAGAGACATTTATTTAATTTTTAAAATATTTTTCTAGAGTGTTCATTAATAAATTTTGATCTAGACTATTATTTAATTTAAATTATTAATAGTTTCTACATATAAATATATTTATTAATTTTTCCCTCAATTTATGATTGATAGTTAATATTCTAACTATTGTTAAAAGCTACTTAATAAATTATTTTTTTTATAAGAAACTGAAAAAGTTGACAATTAATAGTTAATAAAGTTAATAACATAAAATATTCATCAATAATTTATTATTATCATTATTAAGACAAATCACAAATAAATTTAAAATTATTTTTAAAATAACACGCAACAACATTATAGTTAATTTAAACAACATACAAAATCATTTCATATTTAAAAGTAAATTTTGAAATATATATTTACAAAAAGCATTCAACCATTAACTAATTTCAATATCTAACATGTTTATTTTATTTAAAAGATATTACTTTGTGCTATTTTATCTTTTTTTTCAACCTTAGGTTGATAATTAATTGAAATGAAAATGGAAATAAAAATTAATTTATCTTGCCAGTAATGTAGAACTCAAGTCAAATATTATGTTATATATATATAGCTTATTAACATGATATCTAACTTTAGTATTTAATTTGTTATTTATATGTAAAATGTAGTAATAAGTTTTATTGGTTAATTTTTAAAATTCATCAATTTATGATTAGTAATTAAAATTAAAATTATGATTTTAATTTTAACATATAAGAATTTGATTTTTTTCAATTAGTTATAAATATAAAAGTTATTTTTACTATATATTTTTATTAATGTAAAGGTAGTCAATTTAAATTATTATCATTAAATTTTTTTCCTCAAGTTATAATTAATAATTAAAATTTAATCAATATTAAAAATTATTTTAAAATATGAGAAATTGAAAAGTTTAACAATTATTTATTAATATAATAAATAATAAAGTAGATGTTATTTTTTTAGTTTTGTATTTAATTATTTAATGTATTTAATGCAAAGGTCTAATCAATGCAAAAGTTCAAGTGTGCTTTACATATATATATATATATATATAGATTTTATTGATTACTACTAGTAATTAAGGGTATAATACATACTCACTATAAATAATACTCGTGCGTTGCACAGGTTGATTTATAATATTTTAAAAATTATATATAATTATTATAGTTTTAATAAATATAAATATAAAATATGTTTATTTATAAAATATAATAAATTAAATAATAATGGAGGTGAGACATTCATTGAATAGAATTAGAGTTCTCTAGATCTAAATAATTAATATTACTCAAATTAATAATTGATATTTAAAAAAAATATTGAAACGCAATAAAAATGAGAGCAATCTTCTCATTTAGATAATTACATTAGATCACAACAAACCCTATCTGTTGTTCTCTACCACACCCTTGATTTATCAAAAAGTTCGTCATAGTGTTTCTCTCACGCAATACATGCACCACACCAACACACTGAATTACAAAAATCAGATGATCTATATGATTAAATACATTTTTCAATTTCCATGACCTCCTATCTCCCCTAGACACTCACCCAACCACTAAGGAGGAATCACTCTCAACCACCACATTTGAAAATATAAATTGCTGGAAAAATAACAAAGCATGTAACACTACTTGAACCTTCGTCAAAAGCTCACAACATTCCAGTTTTTTTTGCAAAGTAACCTAACACCTCCTCCTTGATTCGACAAAACCCCGCCAATACCACTTACCATTGGGTTCCCTTTCGACGCCTCATCCACATTAAACTTCAGAATAGTGGCTGGCGGTTGCTCCCAATACACTGTTCGTGGCATCTTTTGTTTTCGTGGCCATTCGATACGCTCAAAGCCTCTAGCAAACTGTTCCAAAGCATATGGACAATCATTCCACTTCCCCTTGACCCACCAAACACACAAACCAAACAATAGTCTCATATATGTTCAACACAAACAGCTTTATTATTAAATACGCATACATTTCTCTGTAGTAATTGATATTAAATAATTAGCACTGAAGTAGACTTAAAATTTTATTCATTTAAAAAATATAGAAGATCATTATGTGAATTTGAAATATATGAAATCAAGTAATAAATTTTAATATCTTAAATAAGTTATAAAGACATATTTTTTACACATTATATCCACAATAAATTAATTTTAACTTTTAAAATTATAATAAGAAATGATTTTATTAATCTAAATAATTATTTATTAAATTTAAAATTATTCAACTTTGGTCATAGCTATTTTACTCCTTTATTCTTTTTCAAGTAATTTCTACTAATATATAATAGATCAAATATTATATTTAAAGAATTTTTTCAACGAATACACACATATTATAGTTAATGGTAAATACCTATAGAGCGCCACTTTTTTATTTAAAGACAAAATTTTCTTAATTATTTTTTAATAAATATTATTTTATTATAACTAATTTTAACTCTCAATATTTTTTTGTGTATCAAGATATTACATAGTTTTATTTTAACTTTCTCCCCTTCAATTTATGATTGATAATTAATATTCTAACATTTTTTAATTAATACTTATAAATATTTTTTTATAAGTAACTGAAATTTATAATTAATAGTTAATACAATTAATAAAAACGGAAGTTTCTTATTATTTAATATATTTTCTATTTTTACTATTTAATATATAGTACTGCCATATGATTTAATGTAGTTTTTTTATAGTTGATGATTGTTTTCTTGAAATAAAGAAATAATAAATGGGTAATGTAAAAAAAAAAAAAAACTCAAAATTTAGTTTATAATTTTATTATTTAGTACAGGTAGCTAAATTAATCTTTATATTTAATTTATTTAATAAAAAATTATTATATAATTTAATTCAAAGGTTACATTATATTGGCATGTGTAAAGTCAAAAAAATAAAAAGATTGACATGTTTCAAAAGTTACATTATATTGAATGTTAAATAGAAATTTAATTTGGTTAACTTCATTGTTTAATGTATTTAATACTTATAGCTCAAGTGAGCTTTATTTATATATATATATATATATATATATATATATAAATAGATATCTATCTTTCTTAATTTAAATTTTAATATATATATATATATTAGAATTATTTTTTAGCATTAATGGTCAAATTAGTCATGAGTTTGCATGTGAGTTTAATTTTAGTCGCTCTGAAGAAAATGATTTTTAATGACTGTCATTTTTAAATTATTTTTTTACCGCCACTAAACGTCATTTTTGCTCAGAGAGACTAAATTCAAACTCATTTACAAATTCAAAGACTAATTTGACCATTAACCTTATATTTTAATACTATTCATATGAAATAATTTTAGTATTGAGATATTTATAACACTTTTGTGTTTAACGGATGTCACCACATGTTCGAGAAACAGTTGCACGTTCATCCCAAAAATTGTCTTTTCAGAAATTTAAATGTATGCTAAGCCAGATCTCTCTCATTCCCATTTTCTTCATTTTTACACACTTTAAAATGTATTTGATTCGCACTTGAAAATACGTAATTAATGCACTTTTTTTATGCTTACCACAAAAAGAACCCAAGCAAAAATAAAACACAGAAAACCCTCTACTGCCAACGCGACTTTGAAAGTGGGGGCCAAAAAAGATGTTAAGGACTCCTCGCTCTCTTCGTCAGACAACCAGCAACCGACGGTGACCGTCGACATTGGCGTCGTCCACTGTTCCGTCAACAAGGTCTTCGATTCTGGAACCCAGGGATTCGTTGATTTAGGTGAGTTTCCCGATGAGTTAGAGTTCATGGATTTAGGGAAAGACTCTGGATTAGGGTTTTCGGAAGCCGCCGACGAGATCTCACCTGGACCCGGCGAGATTCCCGAAGTTCAGGCTGATCAATTTGGGGTTTCTGATCCTGATGCAGAAAATCGGGTTTCTGATGATGCTGATGCAGAAAATCCCTGCAATTTGGATGGTGAGCAAATGCATGAGGATGAGATTTGCATTGGAGGTTTCAGATGACGAAGATTTGGGCTCCGGCGAGAAATCTGAAACCTTAGCAGCTGCTGATTTGGGAACTAAAGCATGTGATGACATTGACAGGGATGGGTACTTGACTGAGAGTGAAACCTCAATTTATGAGGTCACTGAAGATTCTGGAAAGCGAGGCGGGAACGATAAAGCCACTGAAGATTCTGGAGAGCGAGGCGGGAGCGATAAAAAATTGGTGCTGAAGTGTGCTGCAGAAGATGAATTGGTAACTGGTAGGGAGAAAAGGAAGTTTTCTGGTTATGATGTGTTGAAAGCTTTGGCGGAGAACAATGCTCATAGAAGTAAAGATGGGCCTACTCTGGGAGTTGGGTTTGGCACCCCACTTATGGGGCTTGGCACCCCACTTTATCAAATACGGAATTTAAAGTTCCGTATTCTCCATATTGAATACGGAACTTAAAATTTTGTACTGTATTTAAGTATGCGTGTCACATTTTCAACCATTCATTATATACTAAAATAGATATGGAATTTTATTTTTCGTATTGATATGGAAATTTAAATTCCGTATCTGTTTTAGTGGGGTGCAAAGCCTAAGGGGTGGGGCTCCAAACCCAACTCCCGCCTACTCTGTTGGAAACGGCAAGGCATATAGGTATTAAATTTCCTCGGTGAGGTGGTGGCCGAAAAATGATGATAGGTTTTTTATTGGTCATTAAGTGCGGGCATGACTGCGGTTTAAAACACAAACAACATTTTTAAGCTTGTCTTAATTTATTTATAAAAAATCCTATTAGTCCATTAAATTGTGGGTTAGTAACTAATAGAGATAATAAAGTTGTGACTCAAAGAAGTCTCACATTGCATAAATTAGCAAGTGCACAAGTGCATATATAATAAAGAACACACACCCATTGCCTTAAACCTAAGGTTTTATGGTGTTGTGTAGTTCTAACTTAGGATTTCTAATATGGTATCAGAGCTGGTCTGATCCAAGCCATGACTTTCACTTCAAAAAAAAATAAAAAAAAGGCAAAAATGGCAGTCCAATTTGCGCAAGCCAAGACCTCAGACTCAGATGAAGGAGCACAAGTCCAAAGAACTTTGATGTTCCCGCTAGAGTACTAGCCTGGACAAAGAAAGTCGAAATACAGACTCAGATGAAGGAGGACAAGTCCGACGGCCACTGATGTTCCCACTGGAGTGCAATCCACAGGCAAAAAAAATATATGGAGTCCCAATTGAGGGGGAGTAATAGAGATAATAAAGTGGTGACTAAAAAAAACTCACATTGCCTAGATTAGCAAGTGCACAAGTGCATATATAATAAAGAACACACACACCTATTGCCTTAAGTCTAAGGTTTTGTGGTGTTGTGTGGTTCTAACTTAGAATTTCTAACCGTAACTCACGTGAGTCATTTAGACAACTCTTATCGGTATGCAGAAGTAATGTATTGGTCCAAATCAGCAGAATGTATTGGTCCAAATCAGCAGATTTGGATACAGTTTTTCTAAAGCTTATCCAAATTGACTGTATTATGAATATTGTAACGTTTTTTTTGGGGGTGGGGACAAACAGATCATAATTTATATACTCCCTTTCACGTTTGTCTACTTTCTGTCGTTGGCGTAAAAATTGCTAATCGGAAGCCTTCTCCTTCTTGCTAAGCATAATAATAATGTTAACTCACCTTGTGACAAAATTATTACAATTCATCAGAGTTACTACTTTGGCCTACTACTTTTACACAGTTTCTAATAGTGTCCATTTGACCTGAGCAACTCCTAAGTAATTAGTATGATTTGTTGAACTACACGTCTACACTAATGAATGAATCTGTGAGTAGTGCATTACAATTAAACCTGGCTGCTAGATTTTGATTGGGTATGGTATATTTCTTGAGTAATAATAATCAACTGCAGTTGTTTCCACGTTTCTTCATCTATATTTTCAAAAATGACTGTGTCAAGCACATTTAGATATACACTGCATTGAAGAAACTGAGGGTACCTTCAGTCTGATGTTTCCTTCAAGCCTTTGATTTTGACCCAACAAACAAACTTTTGACAATTCATTGCATTGAAACCAGGGACATGTTCACCAGTGTTTCGAATTTTGAACACAGAAACTACTGTATATGCTTTAGTGGAATAGTTCAAAACAAGTGAAGATTAGTTAAATAGTTCACAAAGGTTACTGGATAGATTAATATTAGCATATTTGGCTAGACCAGTATATATGTTGAAAGAGACAAGGGTGCGCTATAAATATGACTCCATATCTCTGCTTCAAATCACAACATATTCTCCGCTTCTTATTTTCACATAAAGCATCCTCTACTCTCTTTGCGCCTTAGAATTTGTCATTCAGACATGGAACCTAATTTCAAGCACCAAATTGGCCTTATTTGTGTCCTACTAATATTTCCAGCGTTGTGTAGCGGCAAAGAGTATTATACTAAATCCAGAGCATCTTATTATGGCACCTCAGATGGCTATGGGACTCCAAGTAAGTGAACCTCTTGCGTGTTAAGAAATTATTCAATTCTAGTCAGACTCAATTCTCGAGAAAAACTTATGTTAGTTGCTTCTGAGTATTGATTATAAGAAAATAGAAACTGATTCAAACACGTTAAATATATTTTAGGTGGAGCTTGTGGCTTTGGAGGATATGGAAGAACAGTCAATGGTGGCAATGTGGCAGCCGTGTCTGCTAAGCTATGGAAGAATGGAGGTGGTTGCGGTGCATGTTATCAGGTAATTTTCCCTTCTTTTCAATAATCTTTTTACAAAACAAAACTTCATTGTAACTGAGTTTCAAAGAAAACTTTGCAAGGTTCTATATGTCCACTAATAAATGTTTGATGACTCAAAATATAATGTTGATGATGATTCAGGTAAGGTGCAAAATAGCACAATACTGTGATTACAATGGAGCGTATGTGGTGGCAACAGATTATGGTGAGGGAGACAGAACAGACTTCATCTTAAGTCCCCGCGCCTTCTCAAAGTTAGGAAGAAACAAAAATGCATCTGAAGCGCTAAAGAAATACGGTGTGCTTGATGTTGAATACAAAAGGGTCCCCTGCACATTCAAGGGAAACAACATCGTGTTTCAGATCAATGAACACAGCAGCAACCCGGGTTACTTTGCGATCGTAATTCTCTATGTTGGAGGAACATCAGATATCACTGCTGTTGAAATTTTGAGGGTATGTATCATAACTATTTGAGTAAAATATAAATACCGCTGACTATCAGAATAACTCACTCATTCATTCTTATTTAAAATATACACTCCGTTCGTTCTAACAAGTTAACACTAAGGCTAGAATATTCTGTCGAGAGTTATTCTCACAAACCTTTAGGGGTGAAGAATTGCTTCTTCTTGTATTCAATTAGTACATTTGTTTCTTTCCCTCTATATTGTTGTGTTGAATGTGTTTGTTGAAATGTGTCAATAATGATGCAGAAAGAGTACCGCCAATGGGAGCCTCTACGAAGGTCATATGGTGCAGTGTTTGACATTGCTAACCCACCAACAGGTGAAATCCGGTTGAAGTTTCAAGTGAGTGATGGCACGGAACCAAAGATTGCAATCCCTGCAAATTGGAAGGCAGGAACTACTTATTCCACCAAATTAGCTTAATTATTGCAGGAAATAAGCACTTAATTTAAGATCCCAATAAAATAAAGAGTTATTGCTCTTTTGACAAAGGGACTAGAATAATGGGATTCTTTTACTTTCTGTATGAAACTACATATATTATGGAGTGTGAATGAAATAAATGTAGTACTCTTTTTCTTTTGCTCATATTTGCCTTCAATGCAAACTCTTTTCTTTCACCAGCCTTCACGTTTGTAAAATTAATTTGGTAATCAATTGACGTATAAGGCTTTTGTTGACCATAATTAAGGGTATACCTACAAAGACACGTGGCACCTTTTAACATCATGATTTTATTAGAGCTAACTTCTTAAGTTAAAAATTAAGAAATAAGAATTAAGTTCTTAAGTATTGGAGATGTGTGACGTGAAGTTCTTGAAAATAAGAACTGATTTTTATATAAAAAAGAGCTAGTTCTTATTTTTAAGAACACCATATCAACCATCTCTAATGTTTAAGAGCTTCGTTCTCAGTTCTTAACTTATATTGGAGATGCTCTAAGAACCTTTGCTTTATGAGTTCTTAGCATAAAAAAAAAACAGTTTTTCTCTTCCATTTAAATTGTTTTATTACTTAATGAGTTTTGTTTTAGATTCTTTGTTTTATTGCTTTATGCCAATAAAAAGTATAAATAATGTGTCGTGTTTGGACCAGATGAATAATGCTATAAATTCAAAGTTAAGAGAACTTGTGGTTGAAGCGAAATATGCAAAAGTTGCTTTAGAGTTGCTTAGAGCACCTATGGCAGTACATAGCTATGTAAATAGTACTAGGAACTAAGAATTAATTAATTAAGAAGTTAAGTATAGAGATACTATAATTCTTCTATAAAAACAATCATCTTTCATCACATTAATCTAGTACACCTAGAATCGAACTGCAAGAAACAAAGTTCTTTTATAATTTTTCTTAGCTATTTCAGAATAATGGCTTAAATGGGAAATATCTGTCCCCAAAAACAATAATTTTCCATCACATTAATCGAGTGCACATATATTTGTTGCACTAATACATTGAGTATATAGCATATTTGGATTAGCTGTTTTTCCAAATCAAATCTCAAGCATAGAAGTTGCACTGAGAAGGTGAAATTTTTTCTATAATTAATTCTAAAATCAAAATCAATTTCATAAAAGGTATCAGTGAGTAGTTTATGAGTGTATAAAATTAATTTTGAAGAAAAAGAATCCAATCAGTTACCCAACGCATTCTCAATGATGCTACTATCACTTACTTTTGATGTAGGAACACACACATAGATAAATTTCTCAATATAACAATTTCTAAGTTATTAGATTGAAACTTAAATTTTACCATGAATATTAACTTATAATGTGTTTGCATCAAATTTTCTTTTGTCAGAAACAATTATGACGCTCAAAAGCTACTAATTTAATTATTGAAATGTTGTGAAGGCCCGACATTTGAGGCCGTGTTTGACTATGAGAACCCTCCAAGGGTGAAATTAACATGAGGCTCCAAATGAGTGCCAAGGGAGGGCTTCACTGGGTGTAGTCCAAGAATGCAAAGACATCGTCCAGTGTAATAGTCATCTCGTCGAACAACATATGAAAGGACGACGTCTCAAGATGTCATCTCTCTACAAACATCGACAACTTGGCCTTGTCAATAGTAGGCAGATTGCATGTCATTAGAGGCTCAAGACTAGCATCGCGAACCCTTGCCTTAATGAAATCATTGTGGTACTCTAGTTTTGTTTGAAATTGTTTACCATGATAGTAAACTTGCAAAAGGCCCCGACACTTCTCTCCATTTGGTCTAGTGTAAAGCCTTCTATATTTGATTGACAACATGAGACTTTAAACTATAAAACAATGACAAGTTAGAAGGCTCCCTGAAAGTAAACCTCATGCTCATCCTAATACTCATCCTCATCATCATCATCATCATCATCATAATCATCATCATCACCCTTGTTATCATCATTATCATCATCAACCATGTTATCAGTCATATCATCATTCTCCCCATCCTCATTCACATTGTACGCAACTTGTTCATTTTCAGGCTCAATCACTGGATAATTCCGACGCCGCCTGTAAGACCCCGAATTAAATAATTAGATTATTTATTTACTTTCGTCGTGTTGATTAATTAAGTAATTATATTTTATTGTTTTATGTTATTTTGATGACTCGAATCCTATTACAAGTCACGAAAACTATTTATATTATAATTAAGTTCAGATTATGTTTAAGGTTGACATTGTAGTCAGCTTAAGTAATAGCACAAGCCATATTCGCACCCGACTATGGTCGAGAGTGTCCGAAAAAGGCTATATCCGCTCATAGAGCACTATTTAAGAGAACTTTAGAATGAAGGTGTGAAAAACGACTAGAAGGGGGGGGGGTTGAATAGCGTTTTCAATATAAAAACTTTCCCCTTAAGATTTAAAGTAAATCTTTTCGGTTTCTCTAAGATAGATGGTGCAGCGGATAAAGATAGAGAGAAGAGAAAAGCACACAAGTATTTTATCCTGGTTCACTTGATAAATCCCTCAAGCTAATCCAGTCCACCCGTTAAGGTGATTTCTTCCTTCTTAGAATGAAGGCAATCCACTAATCAGATAATTGTTACAACTGCACTTGAAACCTACAAGTGACTAACAATACACTGACTTAGCTATCACTAAGATTCACTCTCTTAGTCTTCTCTAGGATCCGATCAACCTTGATCTCCTAAAGGAATCACCACTAAGATTCACTCTCTTAGTCTTCTTAAGGATACTGACCTACCCGGTCCCTTAAGGAAAATCAAACAACTGTTTGAGGTTGGTGTTTACAAAGGTTTGCTTCTAAATAAGCTGAGTGTAAACTAAATAAGAACAGATGAAGAAAGTAGAGGCTTGAATCTTTTCTTGTATTGCAGCTCTTGATTTCTCTCACTCTTAGTCTTTCTTCTTTTCTTCAGCCTTTTATAGTCCAAGGTGCAAAGGATATTTCTGTTGAGAGAATATGACCGTTGGAGGGCATTTCTGGAACTTCCAGAACCTGCTGTGGCTGAACCTTGGTAGGTAGGCTTTTCAGAATAGTACACTGCTCTTGTACTTCTTGATAGAGACATTTGCCTTTAACCAATGACTTCTAATCAGAGGAATGCTTCGTGTTGGAACTTGTGAAGCTTGGTGATCAGAGTCAGAGGGAAGCTTGGATCCTCTGACCTTCGTTACTTCTGCTTCTGAACCTTCAGAGCTTCTGGACCTTCAGAGCCTCTGGTCCTTCAGAGCTTCTGATCCTCAGATCTTCTGATCTTCTGATCTTCTGATCTTCTGATCTTCTGATCCTCTGATCATCAGATCCTCTGATCCTCAGATCTTCTGATCCTCAGATCCTCTGATCTTCTGATCTTCAGATCCTCTGATCTTCAGATCCTCTGATCCTTCTGACGAATATATCTTCTGGTGTCAGAATCAGAACCTGTTTGTCAAAACACTCAAGACAAACATTAGAGTATCATAGTTGTTCATCCACAAATAAATACTTGTTATCATCAAAACATAGAGTTGTACCACATGACCAAATCTTGATCTTACAATCTCCCCCTTTTTGATGATGACAAAACCATGTATTTTGATGAGCAACTCTAAACAAATAAACTGAATACACTCAGAGTATAAGGTATCAGAGTTAAAACTTATCCTGATGTGTATGGTTTATTTTGCTCATTCTGAATCCAAGTCACTGCTTGATTCTGAGCTAAGCTCCCCCTGAATCTAATACTTAATATCAACGTTAGTAATATCTAGATTCTGAGCTAAATAATATAGGAGTTGTCAAGATACTATAAGTTCTCCCCCTTTTTGTCATAAGCAAAAAGAATGAAGGTGGAAAAAAAATAGTAAGAGCATAAGACGAAATACTCCCCCTCAGAAGGAATACCAAGGGATACTTGGCTGCTGATTAGTATATCTTCTTATGAGAGCAGAAGTGTCAAAGTCCAGAGGTTCTGGTGACATCTCCATTCTGGAAAAAATTCCATCTTCAGATGCTTCAGAATGACAAGCTATGAAACTACTCTTCTTCTGATGACGCAAGTCAGAAGTTGTAGTAGCATCTTCTGATGTTGTTGCTTCTGGTTTGACAAGTTCTGAGTCTTTGTTTCTTTCTGAAACGGTCATGCTCATCTCTGCAAGCTTTTTCAGCTGGCTTTGACTTGACCAAATCTTACTCTACTGATGCCTCCAAGATTAACTTCACCTTCAGGTTCAAGTTTTGGATCTTGGGACATATGTCTTTCTCCCGTCATGTGTTGCTTGCATCCACTGTCCAAGTTCCATGGTTGGAGTTTCGATGGACCTATTGAAGATATCTGCAACATATATAATCTTATCCCTAGGTACCCACTTTCTGGGTCCTTTCTTGTTAGTTAGCCCAGAAGTTCTGACAACTTTGGGTCTTTCAACAGGATAATATACAGGAATTTTTGCATGATATTTAGACATGGAGAAAGATCCCTTTATAAGAGGAGGTTTAGCAGCTTCAGCAGGTACAGGGTCAGGCAATATGGTACCAGAGGGAACAAAGCATTCATACAAAGATTTAGCTTTAGGCACAGAGGGCTCATTTCTAATTGGTTTAGAATACCCAATGCCACGCATTCCATTTCTGCTCACGCCATAGATCAATGAAGCCATCAAGCTTCTATCTACGCTTTTAGCCAGGAATCTTTGAAAAGATTTTTCATACTTAGATTCATGCTTACTATCAGAGGCATCGCAGGCAATAACTTCTTCTAACTTAGCAATTTGATTCTTAAGCACAGAGTTAGAATTAACTAAAGCATGGTTATCATTTTTCAAATCAGATATGATTTTCTCATGTTCAGAAGAAGTTTCAGAGGCAGCAGAGAAATTCTTTTTCAACCTTTTATGCTTAGTCAAGAGAGAGTTATATTTATCCATAATTTCAGACAAAGCATCTTTAAGTTCAGAAGTTGAGAAAGAATCAAATACCTCATTTTCATCGTCAGAGTCTGGATCTCCTTCTGATTCTGAGTCAGAGTCAACAGCATCCTTTGACTCTGCTCCTTTGTCTTTGACAATAGCCGTGAGTCCTTGAACTTCACCATCAGAGTCAACATCCTCTGACTCTGATTCATCAAAAGTCACCTTCAGACTTTTCTTTGGTTTGAAATGCTTCTTTAACTTTTTGTCCTTTGATGAGCCTTTGTATTTGCTCTGCCTGTGCTTCCAGATGCAGTTGAATTTTCTGGATATCAGAGTCAGCTCATCTTCATCAGAATCTTCTGATGCTTCTTCAGATTCTTCTGCTTCAGCTTGGAGAGCTTTTGACTTCTCAGATTTAGCCTTCTCAGAGCGCTTCAGCTCATGGCATTTCAGTATGCTGATGAGTTCTTCTAAACTCATATGCTCAACATCTCTTGTAAGCTCTATTGAAGTCACTAAAGGCATCCAGCTTTCAGGAAGACTTCTGATGACCCTTATGACATGATCTTTTGTAGTGTAGCTTTTGTTGAGAGGTCTTATTCCAACTACGAGCAACTGAAATCTGGAAAACATATCCTCAATGGATTCGTCAGGTTCCATTTGGAAGGATTCATACTGCTTGATCAGAGACAACGCCTTTGTCTCTTTCACCTTTTTGTTTCCTTCATGTGTCATCTTTAAGGAATCAAATATGCCCTTGGCGGAATCACGATCAGTAATTTTCTCATATTCTTCATATGAAATGGCACTTTGTAGAATAGCTCTTGATCGGTGATGATCTCTGAACTCCTTCTTTTGATCTTCACTCATCTTCTCCCTTGGGATTTTTACACCATGTTCATCAACAGGAGGGGTGTAGCCATAAACAACAAAATCCCAAAGATCAGGATCAAAGCCAAGAAAGAAGCTTTTGATTCTATCTTTCCAAAAATCAAATCTCTGACCATCAAAGATAGGTGGTCTTGCACTGTATTGATATTTGCTTGTAGTAGTGGTGGAATCCATGAGTTTTTCACACTGGCCCGGATCTACTGAACACTGTTAAGTGTGGTAATCAGAACTTGCGCTCTGATACCAATTGAAGGTGTGAAAAACGACTAGAAGGGGGGGGGTTGAATAGCGTTTTCAATATAAAAACTTTCCCCTTAAGATTTAAAGTAAATCTTTTCGGTTTCTCTAAGATAGATGGTGCAGCGGATAAAGATAGAGAGAAGAGAAAAGCACACAAGTATTTTATCCTGGTTCACTTGATAAATCCCTCAAGCTAATCCAGTCCACCCGTTAAGGTGATTTCTTCCTTCTTAGAATGAAGGCAATCCACTAATCAGATAATTGTTACAACTGCACTTGAAACCTACAAGTGACTAACAATACACTGACTTAGCTATCACTAAGATTCACTCTCTTAGTCTTCTCTAGGATCCGATCAACCTTGATCTCCTAAAGGAATCACCACTAAGATTCACTCTCTTAGTCTTCTTAAGGATACTGACCTACCCGGTCCCTTAAGGAAAATCAAACAACTGTTTGAGGTTGGTGTTTACAAAGGTTTGCTTCTAAATAAGCTGAGTGTAAACTAAATAAGAACAGATGAAGAAAGTAGAGGCTTGAATCTTTTCTTGTATTGCAGCTCTTGATTTCTCTCACTCTTAGTCTTTCTTCTTTTCTTCAGCCTTTTATAGTCCAAGGTGCAAAGGATATTTCTGTTGAGAGAATATGACCGTTGGAGGGCATTTCTGGAACTTCCAGAACCTGCTGTGGCTGAACCTTGGTAGGTAGGCTTTTCAGAATAGTACACTGCTCTTGTACTTCTTGATAGAGACATTTGCCTTTAACCAATGACTTCTGATCAGAGGAATGCTTCGTGTTGGAACTTGTGAAGCTTGGTGATCAGAGTCAGAGGGAAGCTTGGATCCTCTGACCTTCGTTACTTCTGCTTCTGAACCTTCAGAGCTTCTGGACCTTCAGAGCCTCTGGTCCTTCAGAGCTTCTGATCCTCAGATCTTCTGATCTTCTGATCTTCTGATCTTCTGATCTTCTGATCCTCTGATCATCAGATCCTCTGATCCTCAGATCTTCTGATCCTCAGATCCTCTGATCTTCTGATCTTCAGATCCTCTGATCTTCAGATCCTCTGATCCTTCTGACGAATATATCTTCTGGTGTCAGAATCAGAACCTGTTTGTCAAAACACTCAAGACAAACATTAGAGTATCATAGTTGTTCATCCACAAATAAATACTTGTTATCATCAAAACATAGAGTTGTACCACATGACCAAATCTTGATCTTACATAGAATTGAAGGGAGAAAAATAACCTCTAGGTATTTTTCTCATGGCCAGTGTTTCGATATGAAACCCTAGACTGTACGCTTGTTAGGTTTTGCTTCCCGGAAGTTCATCGAAGCTAGACTTTAACTTCTCGGGGACTTTAACTAAGACCCTGAATGAAGAGTTTTTCTATTCGGAGCTTCTAACGAAGTTTCCATCCACGTTGCCTCATTTCTTTCGACGTTTGTGATCTTTTTCCTGAAGGAAGTTTCTTCATCTGACGTCGACTGCAAAAAGTAGTTTTTCGGCATAAATCGACCCACACCGTCTTTGAGACGTTTTCCTCAATTAAATGAACCTTGATTTGAGTTTCGACATTCTGTCGCCGAATACTCAATTTTTATCAGCAGATGAAAGTACCAAAACGACCAAAACCGCGAAATATCGATTTTTCGGATTTTCGCCTCACCTATAAAAAGGGAAAAAATGAGAAATTTCTCATTTCTTCCCATAAGAGGCCGCGAGCTCCAAGGAGGGAGAGGGAGAAGATAATTTTGCCGTTTCTTGCCCGATCGTCGCACAATCAGTTGCTATACGTAGGCCTCGAGGTACTGATGTTATTCCTTACCTCTAATCGTAAATTCTGTCGCTTTTCTCTATGTTTTTCTGTGCTCAAAGTTTTGAGCTTTTTGTAAAAGTGTCCAAATAGCTTGATTTTTCTGTCTAAACTTATTCCCTGCATGCCCAAGAACATGAATATCTAGTTGTTTTCCGCTGAATCTCGCCGAATCTCCGTAGAGATCAAATTCTGTAGAAATACCCATTTTTATGAGAAAGCCTTGCTTTTTGGTTCGAAAACTCTCGACTGAGCTTATCACCAGTAGAATTAGTTGTTATAAATGTCGTTAGGATCAAGCTTATCAAATTTATTTTTCGAAATTCCAATTTTGAATTTCCGAGCTAAATACACTGACCAAAATACCCCTGTTCTAGTTTTCGACCCGATAATTTTTCTGAGAGTTTCCCTGGCCTAGATATCGACTAAAAATACCAAGGAATTAAATTAGATCGAAGAAAAAGTTCGGAAACCATATTTTCTAAAGTGGCCGAAACTTAGTGTTATGATGCCTTGTCCAAAAATAATTTTTGGTCAGTATGGCCTGAGCTATAACGTAGCTCTTTCAATTGTCTAAATTTTGGCTTCGGTTTCGTGTCATTCCGAATTTTGTAGCACGAGTTATGCGCGTTTTAGCGAACGAAGTCTCCGTTGTCCGTTCGTGCCTAGATGTCGAACTCTAGAGCTTCGAAAGCTTCTTTTCGGGTTTTGATAGTGTTATTAGTTGTATTGTTTCTTAGCGACTAAGCAATGATACTTTGCTTAAGGTTTGGAATGAGTTGAGCTGAGGAAAGAAACTTTGGAGCAATTGGTGAGGTTTCACAACTGAGGAGGACTCCCGGGGAACTTGCTGAGTTCGGGAGCTTTATTTTGGATTGGACTGGGATGTTGAGCTTGGATGGAGAAATTGGCTAAGGTAAGGGTAACTCAGTATTAGAATGTTTTTGAGTCTTGCATGATTTATTCGCACTGCTTGCATTTGAGATGAAGTTGTTTAAACTTGATTGGCAATTGAGTGCAATGTTGTATGCTTGCTTATGTTACTGTTTCAGAGGCTTGTGCCAAATGTTTTCTGGAGGCTTCGGCCGATTGAACTTATTGAGACGTGTGTCTTCGTTTTCTGAGAGGCTTCGGCCGTTTACTGGTTCTGTCATTACTGCTTTCTAGTGGATAAGACATGGTTATTGTTGATACCTTGATTGTTGTTATGTTAAAATAGTGAGCTGAGTTAGTATGCATTTTGATGAGACGTATGTTTGTTGATAATATGAATAACATGTGATTATGTTAATTTGATTATTGGATTTGAGATTGTTGTTTGAGTGACTACTGAGTTGGATGAGATGTTATGGTTTGCTTGAAGTGGCGATGAGGTGGGTTTGTCCCACAAGATTGTCCCGTCTTTCGAGGCGTTATAAAGTGGCAATGAGGTGGATTTGTCCCACGCGATTGTTCCGTCTTTTGAGACGCTAAAGTGGCGATGAGGTGGGTTTGTCCCACGGGATTGTCCCGTCTGTCGAGGCGTTATAAAGTGGCAATGAGGTGGATTTGTCCCACGCGATTGTCCAGTCTTTTGAGACGTTAAAGTAGCGATGAGGTGGGTTTTGTAAGATCAAGTTTTGATCAGTGGTTGCATATCTATATTTTGATGATTACAATTAAGGTTTTTGAGGATGAACAATTATGGTACTCTAACGTTTGTCCTTTATATTTGTGACAAACAGGTTCTGATTCTGACCCAAGCCGATTCCATCAGAAGAAGAAGACCCAAGGGTAACCAAAAGAGAGTTCTAAAGCTCACCATGTTCGTTCAGAACAGTGGCAAATCCTTAGAAGTTCTGAAGATAGAAGCTCTCAAGAGGTACTGAAGAACCGAAGTCAGAAGTTCTGAAGACCAGATGTTCCAGAAGGAACAGTCCTGAAGTAGAAGACTCAAGTTCTGAAGACCTGTAAGAAGTTGGCTCTGAAGACCCAAGCTATTCTAGCTCTGGCGTTCAGAAGTTCTGAGGAACATGCCTAGAAGCAGAAGTTGCAAGGTCAGAGGATCCAAGCTTCCGTCTGACTCTGATCAGAAGCTTCACCAACATCCATCTGAAGCACTCCAGATCATAAGTCAGCTGGTGAAAGGACAGGTCGTTGTCATAGTACACATCGTACAGTCATAGCCTGCCTGCCACCTACCACGTTCAGCCTAACAATCTGATATTACAAGATTGCCTCTCCAACAGGAAAAACCCTAGCAACGGCTATACCAAAAACCTTGGAGTATATAAAAGCTAAGCATAGAAGAAAGAAGCTAAGAAACTTTGCTGATATTCTTGAATTTATTCTAACCAATCTCTTAGCAATATTTCTTCATTTTTCTTGAGCATCTGAGTTTATTATTAGCTTTTCAGAAGCATTTCTTGTAAACCCAAAACCTTTTACAAACACTTTGTAAAGTTCCTTAAGAGACCAAGTTTGGTCGGATCTTGAGAGGACTGAATCAAGTTTGGTTCAGTGTTTAGCTAGTCTTGAGAGGATCGGTTGATCAGCTTCTTGAGAGTATACTAGTGAGAAAATCAGTGTACTGTCAGTCACTTTGCTGGTTGCAAGTGCAATTGTAACATTCATTGATTTTAGTGGATTGCCTTCATCAGAAGAAGGAAGAAATCACCTTCACGGGTGGCCTGGATTAACTTGAGCTTTTATCTCAAGTGAACCAGGATAAAATACTTGGTGCTCTACTTCATATTCTTTAGCACCTAGTTCTTATCTTTAAGTTTGTCAAAACTTAAAAAGGGAAAACTTTTGTTTAAAAACTCTATTCAAACCCCAATTTCTAGTGTTTTTCGCACCTTCAATTGGCATCAAAGCTCCGGTTCTGATTTATACACTTAACAGTGATCAGTGATCCAGAACCTAGTGTGAAAAACAACGATGACCCAAGCCAATACTTCCGCTGACAACAACAACAACAACCAACTCAGAGCACCGGTCTTTGATGGTGAAAAGTTTGAGTACTGGAAGGATAGAATCGAAAGTTATTTCCTTGGCACTGACCCAGATCTCTGGGATACGTTCATGGAAGGCTATACTGATCCAGTAGATGTTGCAGGAGTGAAGATCCCTCGTACTGAAATGACTGACGCTCAGAAGAAGCGTTTCAAGGATCATCATAAGGCGAAGTCCATGTTGTTCAGTTCAATATCATATATTGAATATGAGAAGATCTCTGACAAAGAAACAGCAAAATCCATCTATGACTCCTTGGTCATGACGCACGAAGGAAATGAAGAAGTCAAGGAGACTAAGGCTCTTGCTCTCATAAAACAATATCAGCAGTTTAAGATGGAATCTGGTGAAACCATTGAGGAGATGTGCTCAAGGTTTCAAACTCTAATTGCTGGAATCAGAGTGCTAAACAAGAGCTACTCTACTGGTGATCATGTCAAAAAGATCATTAGAAGTTTTCGTAAGGAGTGGATGGCTTTTGTCACAGCACTGAAGCTTTCCAGGAATCTGAACTCCTTGAAGCTAGAAGAGCTTGTGAGTCATCTCAGAAGCCATGAGATTGAACTCAAAGAGCACAAGCCTCAAAGGAAAGACAAATCTATTGCTCTTAAGTCAAAACCTGACAAGGCGAAAGCCTATCAGGCAGAAGAGGAAGATTCCTCTGAAGAATTATCAGATGCTTCTGGTGATGAAGAGCTATCTCTTCTCACAAAGAGATTGAGCAAGCTCTGGAAGAACAGACAAAGCAAGGGCAAAGGACCGAGGAAAAGTAAAGGAAGATTTGAATCTTCTTCTGGTCAGAAGAAGTCCTCTGGGAAGGAAGTCACCTGCTTCGAGTGCAAGGAATCTGGGCACTACAAGAGTGACTGTCCCAAGCTAAAGAAGGACAAGAGACCAAGAAACGTCTTCAAGAAGAAAGCTCTTGTGACCTTTGAAGCGACTGACTCTGATGAAGCTGAGTCAGAAGAAGATGAAGCTGTGGAAGCTCTGATGGCTACCACTAGCAGAGATGCTGAAGCACAGGATGATATGATAGCTTCGGAAGATGACTCAGACTCTGAGAATGACGATGAGATATTCTCTAATTTTTCTCCATCTGAACTAAGAACTGCATTATCTGAAATAATGAAGAAACATGATGTGCTTTTATATAAACATAAAGAGCTTAAAAGAAAATATGCTGTTAAAACTAGTACATTAGAAGTTCATGAGAAGTCAGTCTCGGGACTCATTGAAGAGAACTCATCTCTTAAAAATGACAACTCTGTTCTTCGTGCTAAAAATGCCATGCTAGAAGATCAACTTGCATCATCTGATGTTAAGCATGAAACTTTATATGAGAAAGCGTTTCAAAGGTTCCTAGCCAAAGGCATAGACAAAAGTGTTATGGCTTCAATGATCTATGGCATAAGCAGAAATGGGAACAGTGGTCTTGGCTACTCCCAACCTATGAGAGGTGAGCCATCTGAGCCCAAACGCGAACCTTTGCATAAGCATTTTGTTCCCGCTGGTACTGTCATTCTAGAAAAGGTTACACCCAAGGTGGTAAAACCAAAGGGAAAATTTAAACTTGACATGTCTAAATATTATAATTAAGTTCCCTTGTATTATCCTCCTGTTGCACCCAAAGTTCCGAGAACTTCTGGGAAAACTAACAAGAAAGGACCCAAGATATGGGTACCTACGACAAAGATTATTCCTGTTGCAGATATCTTATGCAGCTCAGTTAAGACACCTGTCATGGTACCTAGACAGTGGATGCTCGCGACACATGACGGGCATAAGGTCTATATTGCCTCGTCTGAAGTTCTGATCAGAGGCTCTGTGTGAAGCTTGTCAGAAGGGAAAATTCACCAAGAAGCCTTTCAAAGCAAAGAATGTGGTATCTACAACAAGTCCCCTTGAGATACTTCACATCGATCTCTTTGGACTAGTGAAAACTGAATCCATTGGAGGAAAGAAGTATGGGTTAGTCATTGTGGATGACTACAGCAGGTGGACATGGGTAAAGTTCTTAAGGCACAAGGATGAAACACACACTATGTACCCAAGTTCAGAAGAAGTTTCAAACTTCAGTGATTACTGTCAGAAGTGATCATGGTGGATAATTTGAGAACAAAGCTTTTGAAGAATTGTTCAACTCTCAAGGGATCTCTCAAAACTTCTCATGTCCTCGCACTCCTCAACAAAATGGAGTTGTTGAAAGAAAGAACAGAACTCTTCAGGAGATGGTTCGCACCATGATGCAAGAATCAAGTATGGCCAAGCACTTCTGGGCAGAAGCAGTCAACACTGCATGCTATATCCAGAACAGAATCTCCATCAGACCAATTCTGGAGAAGACTCCTTATGAGCTGTGCAAAGGAAGACAACATGATATCTCTTACTTCCATCCCTTTGGGAGTACTTGCTACATGCTCAACACAAAGGAGCTATTGGGTAAATTCGATTCTAAAGCTTTAAAATGTTATTTTCTTGGTTATTCAGAAAGATCTAAAGGTTTTAGAATTTATAATATTGTCCCTCAAACTGTTGAGGAATCTATCCAAATTAGATTTGATGACAAGCTTGACTCAGAAAAGTCAAAGCTGTTTGAAAGATTTGCAGATCTCAGCATTGATCCTTCGGAAGCAAATCAACCAAAGGACAGCTCAGAGGATGCTGCTCCAGAGGCAGAAGCATCAGAAGATGCTCCAACAACTTCTGATCAACTTCAGAAGAAGAAGAGAATAGCTGCCTCTCATCCAGAAGAACTGATTCTTGACAACAAAGATTCTCCTGTCAGAACTAGGTCTGTAACACCCCGATTTCCGGGTGTCACTTAAGTAACTCAAAATAAACTTTACGCGAAAAAGCAGGAATATTTTTTTTGTTCGATTCCTTTAAATTAAAGTGATAGGAAATAAAGACATAACCCAGCAACTAAACTAACCGATGTACAAACATATATACAGGTACAGCCTCAACTGCACGTCAACGTCACGCGCACTCGTAGTGACTCCAAAGTAGTGAGCCCATAGGCAAATATGTACAGAACCAATAGTGTAAGTAAAAAGTTTTAAGTACAATCCTCCAAGAGAAAGTCGGCCCCAAAATGGCCTAAACAAAAGACCCCTATAGTCCGACAGACTCTCTGTGATTCCTCAGCAAGAAAACCACACAAAAAGCCATGCATCGGGAACCTACCCTGTCCCAAAAGTAAGACGAATCAGAGCTCTACACAAAATATGACGCATGCCTAAACCTACCCTCCCAGTACCGCTCATAGCTCCTCCTCCTCTCCCTCGTCGCTCGGCGAGTAGCTGTCCACGTCGGTGTCAGAGTCAGAGTCGGAATCCACCATAATCATCTCAGTGTCCAAGTCCACGACCTCCCTCCTAACTGTCATGCGTACAACCCTAGTCGAGCCCATCTCAACATCTACCTCCTCAGTAAGAACATCCTCCTCCACCACACGAACCAGGGGTTCCACACGGTAGCCGCGCGGTGGAGTAAACGGAAAACGGCGAGAGGTAGATGGGACAACAGGCTCCCTCTTCGGCTCCACGAGCCTCGAGGACGACGCCACGTCGGTAGGATCAACAGCAGTAGCAGGAGGTGGCGCAACAGGTGCATCAACATCAGCCTCGATCTCGGATGGGTCCTCGTCATCGGAAGAAGATGAAGTCGGAGGTGGTGCAGGTGGTCCTCGACCAGTACCTGGTCCACAGCGAACTGAAGGCGGCAAGTCAATGCTCAGCTCCATGCGTCGTAGAAATCCCCTCGTCAGACGTCCACGCTCGTCTGTCCGGTCCTCCATGACCCTTCCCCGGTACGTCGCCCGATGATCCACAACATCGATCACCCAAGCGGTGGGGGCATGACGGTCCACCAACTCAAACTTGATCCCCCCCCCCCCGAGGGAGAGACCATCGAAAACCACTCCGCCATCGACATCTGGCAGTAGGCCGACCGCCCAAACACAAACATGAAACCAAAGCCAAGGCGCTAGGGTCAACTCACGGAATAAAGTAATTATACACTGAACATGTGATTGGGGTATATATATATATATATATATATATATATATATATATATATATAAATAATCGTAGCATGTTATCGGCTCTAACAATGCTTCGATAATTCAAACAGCATACAATTCCAGTCAGGGTGAATGTATGCGTGAAATATAATTCAATATGATCCGGATAGTTCAAGTGGGATGGGCACCATCGAGTCAGTCCTAACACCGGCCTAGTGTTTAACCATTTCCGCTCGGGTGTCACTTACAAACCCATGCATAGTCAGATCAGCCCCAAATACCCTAGGTCGTGCCACTTTGCCCGCTATGCCGAAGATACATCCATGTGTTCTTCGATGAAGGCCTTCCCAACCTTTGTGAAGCCCTCCCAACTACACCGAGGACCAATCTTTCGATCGTACAAACCTCGAATGTATGCATGATGCAATATGGTTAGCCAAACATCGATTCGTCCTCACAACGCAAGTGTTTAGCTTAATTCTCAATTTCAAAACTCGAGAGTTTATTGTCGACCCTACGACATAAACTCCAACATTAAGAGTAACAAAGTACTCGGTGACTTCCTCTCGTCACCGTGGCTAACCCCCGTGGTGTCCAGCAATCCTCAAGAACTCACGACAAAGTCGACTTTTCCCCGTCTTTCGCAATCATTTTCCCCTTAGATTCCCTATGGTTTATTCGTTAATAAAAATGTTTCGAATTGAATTAGTCAGGTTATGAGTTTAGTTCTTGAATACTAAATTCTCTAAGGTTTCTAGTTTCCAAAATTCTATTCATTCTAAGTTTTCCAAAAACCCACCAAATGTAACTCCCGGGGAAAGTCTAAGTATACAAACGAATGACTAGGTCTCAAACCCCATGTTTGGACTTGCCTAGGGTTGTTTCCCCAACCCGAAAGATCAAAAGAAATCAGCTCCGTGATTCTTCACTCCGAATCCGCGTCAAAACGCACAATTAAATAGCACATCAATATCATAAGTCATGGAAAACAACATAGTAATAATTCATCATCATAATCAATATCACAATAATACATAAGTCGAATTTATCGACGCCTATCATGCAGTCTTAGCTAATAGGTAAGTTGCCCTAACCTCGAGTTGTTCCAGCCTCGCGGTTTAGGTTCTCCACACACGTTTGCTCCGTAAAACCCAAAGTTCCTTCAACTGAACCTCGGAGAAAACAAAGCAGAAATCCAAAAAAAATCGATTAGCTCGATCACAATACAACTAATTAACGATAGACAAAGCATTGAAGCTTCAGAGTACAACAATCGAGCACGAAAGGACGAGTTATCGCAAAACGAAACCCCCCCCACTAAACATGCTCTCAGCCCTAAATAGAAAAGGGTTCCAGCGCTTTTTCTTCGATCTAATTTAATTCCTAGGTAAAACTAGGGTAAAGAAATTGTCAGAAAATTTTTCGGACGAACGGATCGAATAACGACTAGTCAGGGGCATTTTGGTCCAAAATTAAAGCTCAAGAAGTCGCTCTATGGACTGAAACAAGCTCCCAGAGCTTGGTATGAAAGGCTTAGCTCATTTCTTCTGAAGAATGAGTTTGTAAGAGGTAAAGGTGACAACACTATTTTCTGCAGAACCTATAAGGATGATATTCTTATAGTTCAGATTTATGTTGATGACATTATATTTGGTTCTGCTAATCCCTCTCTTTGCAAGGAATTCTCTAAGATGATGCAGGCTGAATTTGAGATGAGCGTGATGGGAGAGCTCAAGTACTTCCTGGGAATTCAAATTGATCAACGACCAGGAGTCACTTATATCCATCAGAAGAAGTACACCTTGGAACTTCTGAAGAAGTTCAACATGAGTGACTGCAACATCTCAAAGACTCCAATGCATCCAACATGCATTCTTGAGAAAGAGGAAGTTTCCTCTAAGGTTTGTCAGAAGCTCTGTCGTGGTATGATAGGCTCTCTTCTTTATTTAACAGCTTCCAGACCTGATATATTGTTTAGTGTGCATCTCTGTGCTAGATTTCAATCAGATCCTAGATAGACTCACTTAACAACTGTTAAGAGGATCGTCAAATATCTGAAGGGAACCACTAACCTTGGCTTGATGTATAGAAAAACATCAGAGTATACACTTTCAGGTTTTTGTGATGCTGACTTTGCTGGAGACAGAGTGGAAAGGAAAAGCACGTCAGGAAGTTGCCATTTCCTTGGAGCAAATCTTGTCACTTGGTCAAGCAAGAGACATAACACAATTGCTTTATCAAATGCAGAAGCAGAATATGTCTCAGCTGCCTCTTGTTGTATACAAACCATATGGATGAAGAATCATCTAGAGGACTATGGTTTGTTTCTTAAGAAGATTCCAATCTTCTGTGACAACACAGCTGCCATCTCCCTCAGCAAAAATCTCATTTTACACTCAAGAGCAAAGCACATAGAGGTAAAGTATCATTATATTTGAGATCATGTTCAGAAGGGCACTCTATCATTAGAGTATGTTGATAATAACCATCAATGGGCAGATATCTTCACTAAGCCCTTGGCAAAAGACCGGTTTTTATTTATTCTTGAAAATCTGAACATGGACTTTTGTCCAGAGTAAGGAATTTTCAGAACCTCTGACCATGGTGCTTCTGAAGTCATCAGATGTTACCTATTCAGAAGGTACTCGATCAGAAAGCACTTAACCCACCGGTTAAACTTCTGTGGTAGACAACAATACACGTGTCACTTCTTTTGTGACATAGTTCCTTGTGTCGCGTGGTGTACCTGCTATAATGATGATACCAACACTTCTCCACTGTGCTATTTTCTGACTAAGTATTTTTTAACAGTTGATCTTTCTTTGTGCGTTATGTTTTTTGATATTTCAATCGTTACCATTAAACCCACTACGCACGATCTCACACACGATCTAACTCACACACACATACTTAATTGTTTTCAAACCTATTGTGTGCATTGCATTCATTCACTTGTCTCCCTCCAATATTTCCTTTCTCTCTGAACCCTAAACCTCCCACTCTTGAGAATCATGGGCAAATCAAGGAAATCAAAGGCAAATGTTACTACTTCTTCCAAGCTGACTGTCGAAGAGCTAGAGAGGCAAAGATTCGAAGAAGCTCAACAATTCCTGAACGTAGCCAATGCGGTCAACTGCGTCAAGAAGATTGAAGACTGGTTGTGTGCAATGAGGCAAGAGTGGACTTTGATAACCTGGCTAGACACGGGTTTGAAATCAGGGATCAAGTCGATCTGCAAGGTTGGTCTGGCTATTTCAATCGGCTTTGTGGCCCTATCTATTACAAACTAGTTGTGGAATTTTGGAAGAATGCTGTATGCAACGACTACTACGTCATTTCTCATGTGTTGGATAGAAAGATTGTTATCTCCGAGGAATCCATTGCAAAATTGTTGGGAATGGAGTTCCAACAGGGCAAGAGAATCAAGAATGTGAATGCTAATGTTCCTAGCATGAGGAAATTAGTTAATAAGGCTATTTATGATAACTGGTCTTTGGAGAAGACAAAGTATGCCATAAAGGAATTGAAGCCGACAATGAAGATCTAGCAGAAGATTTTCATCTACTGCATTCACCCCAAAACAGGAGGAACTGATTACCTCAATGCAACTCAAAAGGTAATCATGTACTATATCTCCAAGGGTGAGCTTGTATGTCTTCCATTTCTGCTCTTCAACTATCTGAAGGAATGTGTTGAGAAGTCAAGGACTACTACAATTGAGACCAAGAGGTCTATCTCCTACATTTCTTATGGCAGGCTGCTCTCAGATATTTTCACTCAGAACAAACTGGTCAAGGCTCTATCTGACCTAGGGCTTCATGATGATCTGGCTATGTCCATTGGAGATGCTCTCAATGAGACTAAGTTGAAGAGAATGTAGATCATTGACAAAGTTCAAGTTGAACCTGAAGAAGAATCATCTGAAGAGGTTCGTCAGATGAACCACCCTGTTGATGACTATCCTCTTTAGTCTAAGAAGGATAATCCAGCCAGTATTCTGGAATATGGAGAATGCTCAGAAGTGAAGGAGATCCAATTACTCTCGAGGAATTCTTCAAAGGACTTCCTGACAGTCCTCCTGAGGCACCAATAAGGAAGTCTAAGAGAGCAACAAGCAGCAAACCTTCAGAACCCAAGGGCAAAGGGATTCTGATAGAGAAAACCAAGAAGATGAAAGCTGCATCAAAATCTGTGGTCATTAGGGAACCTATTCCGGAACCAACTCCAGTGCAGTCACCTCAGAAATCTAAGTCTGATAGCTCTGAGAGCTCTATGGATTCCATCTCTGGAACTCAAGAAGAAGAAGATGACACCAACAGAGGAGGAGCTGTTCACTCTAACTCTGAAGAAGATTCACCTAGAAGGAATGTCAAGAGGAAAGCTGTCATGGAAGAATCTTATGGTGAGGAAACTGAAGATGATGATATTCCCTTGACCAAGAGGAAAAGAGTTCAAGTAATTCAAGTTGAGGAGGAAGTTGAGCAGGATGATAGTGAGATTATTGGGCATGTGCTCCAAGTTATAAGGGAATCTTCAGAAGCTGAAGAATCCACCGATTCTGATGTAGCGCCCATAGCCAAGAGGAAGAAACTGCCTCTGAAGGGTCCACTTCAGAAGAAGGAGCCAGAACCAAAGCACGCATCTGAGAGTGTTCCAGAGGTACAAAGGGAAAGGAGATCAAAGATAGCTTCAGATCCTGCAAGGACTGCTAGACTCGCCAGATCTACCACCCTTAGAGATTCAAGTAAGGCAATTACTGAAAGCATTAATTTAGATTCTGCTTTAGTGGTTATTCCTGAACAATCTGCACCTATATCTACCTCCCTGTCAACCTCAATCCAAACAGTTCCACCTCAAACAGAACCACACACACAAACCATATCTCAAGCCGAAACACAAGCTCCCCACTCAATCATCCAAACTGCTACCACTTCCTTTCCATCCATCCCAATCTAAACCTCTTCCACATCCACCACAACTGAGTCTGTACCTCACATCAATTCATTCATTAAGGGTATCGCTCAGAGTGAAGCCACCTTGAGGGACTTGGTTCAATAATTCACACCCAAGCCTTCATCCACCTCAAGAACCTTTCTGATAACTGAATCTGGTGAGATTCCTGCTGAGAAAGACGATGGAGATGAGGATGTTCAGATTCTAGAACCTCCTTTCAATGTGTAACCTATCCAGCAGCTTGCCTCCTATTTTGAAGATCAGCTCACAGATGCTGCTGCTGAGACCTCTTATGTGTCCTTGTCACACTACTCCATGGTGAACTCAAGGGATCTGAGCTTCACCTCGCCTGAGAAGACAGCTACATCCAGGCAAAGACAAGAGACCATTCCTGAGATTGAACGTATGTATAAATCAGATCATTCTGGACAAGGGAAGGTTCATGTGGATGAATCAGCACCTTCAGGGCAAAATAGAACTGAGAGTTCAAATGCATCAAGCTCTAATGCAACCAACACTCCTCAGCCAATCATGGATTTGGCACCCTCCTTCAGGCCACAAAATCTTATTCAGCTCATTCAGGAGTTCTCTGATGAAGCAACCAGAAGACTGCAATGGCTATATCAGGTAACTGATAATCAATTTGATGCATCTTTAGTTGATGGTATGTGGTCTGCCTTTGGAAGATGGTCAGAAAGTAGGGCTTATGAGCTTGACAAGCAGCTTAGCAGAGAGAAGCGTCTGAGAGTTTATGATGCCTCTGGGAGAGCCTATGAGCAGAGGCAGAGGGTGTTACACAGGGTTTGTGAACCCATGAGAAGAGCAATGGCTGCAAGAACACATGTTGTCTCTGAACGTACCTCAGAAGATGCTGAGATGATTCCAGCAGAGGTTGCAGAGGACAGTACTGAAGAGATCATCATTCATGAGGCTGCAGAGGTTGATGAAGTTTAGATGGAAGTACCTACTCAAGCTGAGGCAGAAGTTCAAGCACCTGCAGATGTTCCTATTCCTTTTCAAGCTCCAGAACCAGCTCCACATCCGGAAGTTGCTCTCCTGGCTGCCAGAATTGATAGGATACAAGATGATCAGTAGAGGCTGCTTCAGATGGTTGAGCATCAAGGCATCATTCATAGTGAACAAAGTCGGCAGATTCAGGAATCTTCAAGTAGAGTGGAGAACATGATGAAGTATCTGATCGAGAATCTCCCATCTTCATCAAAGCCTTGAACCCCTCTCATCTATCTTTCATGCATATTTTTTCATCTTATCTGTCTGTGAACTTTTTCTATGTTTAACTATGTTTTATTCTATGTGTTTCTACTACAACTTATTTAATGCGTTTTATCTGAGTTAATTCTATGTTGTTAGTGTTTTTGTTTTTCACTCTTTTTGCTTATGACAAAAAGGGGGAGTACATAAAATGGTTTTTGATAAACCTTTAATTTCTTTTAAAAATAAAAAACCAGTTAAGGAGAATAAGTATCAAATACTTATAGCACATAGATATTGTCAAGCGTCCTAAACAAGGAATACATTTTGCCTCTGACGCCTTATCCCAATACATCTGGACAATACTCTATGTTTCCATGTGATCTATGCAAGTTCTGAACCATCAATTTTTGATGAGTATACATTCTTCTATGCGTATCTTCTGATCACCTCACAAGACTCCGAATCTAGACTCTTCATCATCTCATCAAGTCATAGATTCAGGGGGAGTCAGGGGGAGACTCCAGCTCAAAATCAGGTGCAATCCTAGATTCAGAAGGAGCAACATAAACTGTTACACAAGGATAAGTTTTAACTCTGATCTCTTCTCTGTTGTGTATTCAGTTTATTGACAAAGAATTGTTCATCAAAATACTTGTTTTGTCATCATCAAAAAGGGCGAGATTGTAAGATCAAGATTTGATCAGTGGTTGCATCTCTATATTTTGATGATTACAATTAAGGTTTTTGAGGATGAACAATTATGGTACTCTAACGTTTGTCCTTTATAGTTGTGACAAACAGGTTCTGATTTTAACCCAAGCCGATTCCATCAGAAGAAGAAGACCCAAGGGTAACCAAAAGAGAGTTCTAAAGCTCACCATGTTTGTTCAGAACAGTGGCAAATCCTTCAGAAGTTCTGAAGATAGAAGCTCTCAAGAGGTACTGAAGAACCGGAGTCAGAAGTTCTGAAGACCAGATGTTCCAGAAGGAACGGTCCTAAAGTAGAAGACTCAAGTTCTGAAGACCTGTAAGAAGTTGGCTCTGAAGACCCAAGCTATTCTAGCTCTAGCGTTCAGAAGTTCTGAGGAACATGCCCAGAAGCAGAAGTTGCAAGGTCAGAGGATCCAAGCGTCTGTCTGACTCTGATCAGAAGCTTCACCAACATCCATATGAAGCACTCCAGATCATAAGTCAGCTGGTGAAAGGACAAGTCGTTGTCATAGTACACATCGTACAGTCATAGTCTGCCCGCCACCTACCACGTTCAGCATAGCAGTCTGATATTACAAGATTGCCACTCCAACGGGCAAAATCCTAGCAACGGCTACACCAAAAACCTTAGAGTATATAAGGGCTAAACATAGAAGAAAGAAGCTAAGAAACTTTGCTGATATTCTTGAATTCCTTCTAAACAATCTCTTAGCAATATTTCTTCATTGTTCTTGAACATCTGAGTTTACTATTAGCTTTTCAGAAGCATTTCTTGTAAACCCAAAACCTTTTACAAACACTTTGTAAAGTTCCTTAAGAGACCAAGTTTGGTCGGATCATGAGAGGACTGAATCAAGTTTGGTTCAGTGTTTAGCTAGTCTTGAGAGGATCGGTTGATCAGCTTCTTGAGAGTATACTAGTGAGAAAATCAGTGTACTGTTAGTCACTTTGCAGGTTGCAAGTGCAGTTGTAACATTCATTGATTTTAGTGGATTGCCTTCATCAGAAGAAGGAAGAAATCACCTTCACGGGTGGACTGGATTAACTTGAGCTTTTATCTCAAGTGAACCAGGATAAAATACTTGTGTGCTCTACGTCATATTCTTTAGCACCTAGTTCTTATCTTTAAGTTTGTCAAAAAATAAAAAGGGAAAATTTTTGTTTCAAAACTCTATTCAAACCCCCATTTCTAGTGTTTTTCGCACCTTCAGGTTTGTCCCACGAGATTGTCCCGCCTGTCGAGACGTTATAAAATTGCGATGAGGTGGGTTTGTCCCGCATGATTGTCCCGTCTTTTGAGACACTAAAGTGGCGATGAGGTGGGTTTGTCCCACGTGATTGTCCCGTCTTGCGAGACGTTATTGTTTGATTGATATTGTTGAGGTTATTGATATATGAGTTGATTATATTGTTGGTTTTATTGATATCTGAGTTGATTATATTGTTGGTTCTATTGATATCTGGGTTGGTTTAAATTGTTGGCTTGACAATATCTGATTTGATTTATATGGTGGGTTTTGAGTTGATTTGTATTGTTGGCTTTGTTGGAATTTGATCTACATCTATATTGTTGAAGTTATTGTTATCTGAATTTATATATGCAGTTAAGTTATTGATTCTTGTGTTAATTTATGTTTTTAAGTTGTTGATATCCGTTTTAAAACCATATCGTTTGACTCTGTTAAATATATGATTCGATTTCATGATTGATAGGATGAGTTGTCATCTAACTTGATTTAAGTTGCTAGTTATTTACCTTGCTATGTAATTAAATTCAATAGCATGCTTTTCTCTTTTATATGTAGTAATTGCATGGAGTTAACCCTTTCTGTTTGCTACTTGTTGTTTGGGCGCTTAACGCTATTAGGCGATGGAAAATCTTCGATGGAGCTTGACCTTCGCACGAGTCGGAGAGGAGAACTTGAAGAACTGTGAAAGACTTGAAGAATAGAGTCGGGTGTAGGGTTAGAGTATTGGGTTAGAGTGCTAACCATTATTGGTTTAAGCTTGCATAATGATTTTAGAAATTTATATTTGGGGTTTCGGGTACTCGCCTTGTTCAAGGCTTGATGTAAATCCCTTTGTAGTTGGGAATATGCATGACATGTTTTGGAAGTACATTTGAAAAGAAAAAAATATATACTCGTGTTTATGTATCATTTTGGAAAACATTGCATATTTATTTTATTAGATTATTACCGTAACCCCCTGAAATTCGGGGCGTTACACCGCCAAAGGTCTGGGCACGAGGGCATCCATAATTGATTGAACAAAGAAGCTTGACATGGGCGATTCAAAAATTTGTCCTTGCCATATATATACCAAAATTGGGAAATTATGTAAATATTGTAAGTGGGGAATGGTTATTGCAAAATGACACTTTAAAGTGTGCATGTAACACACTTTAAAGTGAAAGTAACACACTTTATATTGCGAAGGTAACACACTTTAAACTACAAAAAAAATTGAAGTTGAGAGGAATTGTTGCTTATCGGTTCACACTGACTGAAAAGGAGAATGGGACGACGAGTGACGGGGAATGACGACGAGTGACAAGGTGAACAACGACGAAAAGTGACGGCTGTGGTGGTGGCATAGTGTGGGCGTTAATGGGTCAATGGAGAAGAAGAAGAAGAAGAAAGCCGAGTAAGGAGAGAAAGGAAGAAGAAGAAGATCTGATTTCTTTAGAGACAAAGTTTGAAATGAGAGTGAAACTAAAATGAGGTGGTGGGTGGTTTAGAAGAGAGAAATTGAAATGAAAGTGGGGTGGTGGGTGGTTTGGAGAAATTATTTCCTTAAGGAAATTGTAGTGTTTTCACACTTTTAAGGGTGACATAACTAAATGTGGGGTGATTGCAATAACAATTCTCTTAATATTTCTATGAGCATTGTCTTGATGAATTATGAATAGACTGTTATAACCTCCTGCATAAACAATCAATTGGTTCAAATTTGCATATTTTGAATACAGTTTTTCTAAAGCTTATCAAACTAGAGGCACGATCCTTATATAAGTTGCTTATTACTACAATCTGGGCTTAAAATGACACATAAAGATATAAGTAACTGATAAGCAATTTATGTAGATTTCACTCCAAGCACGAACTTTTATTTAACTTTTAGTTGAATCCTGCAATAACCCATGTATTTATGTAACGAGTAGAAGCGTAAGAGAGTCACTACTAGAAAATAAACATTTCACATCAAGGTTTTCACATCGGTGAATGAAATACCTGATGTGAAAAATAACGCGGTGACAATATTAAAATTATAATGAACTTTTATGAGGATTTTCACATCAGTTGGGAATATGTCCAAGGGGAAAAAATAATTAGTAATATTTTTTTACACCCTTCTAGAAAACTATTTTTGACGGTTGCTTAAGCAGCTAGCAACCCAAGTAGGCATCCTCTAAATGCATTTAAATTAAGCAACTAGTCTTAAAATAAGAACTCACCCTAAGAGTATCTCCAATGCTAGTTTTTAAAGGTGAGTTCTTAAGTTAAGAACTAAGAATCATGTTCTTAAGCATTGGAGATGACTGACGTGGAGTTTTTAGTTCTTAAAAATAAGAACTAGTTCTTATATAAACAACTCTGCTTTATGAATTCTTACCATTAAAAAACTTTTTTCTCTCTCATCCAAATTGCTTTATAAGTATTGTTTTATTGCTTTATAAAAATAAAAAATATAAATAATTTCGTGTGGTGGGGCTAGATAAGTAGTGTTAAGAACTAAGAACTCATGGTTGGAGAAAAGTCTACAAAAATTGCTTAAGAGTTACTTAAGCACATGTGGCAGTACAGACCCACATGAATAGTGTTAAGAACTAAGAGCATCTTCATTAATGGGGGTTGCTTTATCCAATTGGAGCACTTAAGTAACGTTCTTTATTTTGGAGCATCATTAGAGCAACATAACACGGCAGTCTAGGTGCGTAAATCTAAGCAACAATTGTAACGATTGTTTATTTAAGCAACTGTTGCCTATTCTTTTACAGCTTTTTGATTAAAAATTTATATTTTCTCTTTCATTGATGAACTTGAATAGTGTCATTACCTTGAAATAATATAAATATATGAGGTATAGTGAGACCCAAACAAAACTAAAATAAGCAACATAACTGTAGTTAGAGCGAATTCTGCTTGAGTTACTTAAATTCTATGTGGCAGTTTGGGCCCACTGGATTAGTGTTTATGTAACCCAACTGACAACTTTGCAATGAAAATGATCTAAGAATCTAGTATTAGAGATGCTCTAAGCAACCCCATTGAAGATGTTTTTATGAAAATTGTTTTTTGGGGGCAGGATGATGACAAACATATCATAATTCATAGCCCCTTTTGTTAGAACACATTTGTCTACATGCAGTCTTTGGCATAAAAGTTGCAGAGATGGAAAGGTTTCTCTTTCTTGCGCTATTATACTCCCTCCGTCCTTAATTATAAGCTAACATTGAGACTTTTTTTGTGTCACTAAATATAAGCTAACCTTGCAAAAGTTAATATTTCTTTCCATATTCACCCTTGCATTTATTGGTAGTGGAGCACCACCATTAGTAGTACAATGATGAAAAAGTGTTATCATAAATAGGGGTAAACATAGAAAGTTGTACATTTTTTTTGAAAACCAATGCATCAATTAAGGCTTTCTTAATAAGTGTGATTTTTACAACTTTAGCTTATAATTAGGGACGGAGGGAGTACAATTCATCACAGTTGCTACTTTTTACACTATTTCTGATGGTTTCCGTTTGACTTGAACAACTCCCAAGTAATTACAATTTTGATGAATTACTCTAATGAATGAATCTTTGAGTGCATTACCATAAAACCTGGCTGCTAGATTTTGATTGGGTATGGTATCTTGAGTAATAATATTCAACTTTAGTTGTTTACACATTTCTTCATCTATTTATTCAAATAATGAGTGAAGAGCTGAAGGTTCCTTCAATTTGAGGCTCACGTTGACGTAGCCTTTGGTTTTGACCCAACAAACCTACTTTTGACAATTCATCACATTAAAACCATATATTTATAATATCAATGAAGAAACCATTGGTATGTTCATCAGTGTTTCTAATTTTGAACGTACGGACACCAATATATGCTTTAGCGGAATAGTTCAAAACAAGTATATATATTTTTTTTTAAAAAAAAAAACAAGTATATATATTAGTTGAATAGGTCAAGGGCTATTGAATAGATTGATTAATATTTGCATATTTAGCTAGACCCGGCTGAGAGAAAAAGTGGGCTATACAATCCCTGGTATGTGTAGCTATACAAAAGGGTGTGCTATAAATATGACTCCATATCTCTATTCTTCACAAATCACAACATATTCTCTGCTTCTTATTATCACATAAAGCATTCTCTATTCTCTTTGTGCCTAAGAATTTGTCATTCTATTCAGACATGGAACATAATTTCAAGCGCCAACTTGGCCTTATTTGTGTCATACTGATTTTTCCAGCATTGTGTAGTGGCAAGGAGTTTTATACTAAATCCAGAGCAGCATATTATGGCCCCTCAGATGGCTATGGGACTCCAAGTAAGTGAACCTCATCCGTGTTAAGAAATTATTCAATTCAAGAGTCAAAATTAATGGAGAGAAACTTCTATTAGTAGCTTTTGGGTATCAGTATTGATTATAAAGAAAATAGAAACGGATTAAAACACTTCAAATATATTTTAGGAGGAGCTTGTGGCTTTGGAGACTATGGAAGAACAGTCAATGATGGCAATGTGGCAGTGAAGGAAATCAATTTCGTGCTTATTATTGATAATAGACAGGGTTTTTATACAAAATACAGTTGACTAAATAATAATGACTAAACCTAATTACCAACGTAATTACAGGAAATAGAATAAATAAATTATTCCTATTATTCTATTCTATCACACCCCGCAGTCAAAGCGGGAGATTCACCGACACTGAGACTGGAACGAAAATCATCAAAGAGGACCCGAGGAAGGCCCTTGGTAAAAATGTCCGCAATCTGATGACAGGAAGGAACATGAAGGATGGGAGCCTGGCCACGTGCGACCTTTTCCCGAACAAAGTGGATATCCATCTCTATATGTTTGGTACGCTGATGGTGCACTGGATTTCCAGAGAGGTAGATGGCACTAACATTGTCACAGTGGACCAATGTTGCCTGAGAGAGAGGAAAGTGAAGCTCCATAAGTAAATTGCGGATCCAATAGGACTCGGAGACAACATTAGCAACACTCCGGTATTCAGCTTCAGCACTAGAGCGAGATAGGGTGGGTTGCCGCTTAGAAGACCAAGAAATAAGATTGTCACCGAGGAAAATACAGTAGCCAGAAGTAGAGCGTCTGGTGTCAGAACACCCCCCCCAGTCAACAAGTTTCTCAACAGGGGAGGGCTACAAGTGAAGACCGTAAGCCAGAGTGCCACGAACATAGCGTAAGACACGCTTGAGAGCAAGAATATGCTCGGTGTGGGGAGCATGCATGTGTAAGCACACCTACTGAACAACATAGGAAATGTCAGGACGGGTGAAGGTGAGGTATTGTAAGGCAACAACAAGACTCCGATACAAATTGGCATCCTCACAAGGAGTCCTAGAAGAAGAACTGAGCTTCTACTTGGTGTCAACCGGAGTAGCAGGGGGGTTGCATATAAGGCCCAAGTTTTTAAGCTTAGAATAAGTGGAAGAGATTTCCATTTACAATCAGGCTTGACGTATCGCGAAGGAAAAACCTGAACAAGAGTTTATCGGATGAAATAAATTTATGAAGGAGAAAGTTCAGGAAAAGTCTAAGGATTGTATCGAAGTCGATAAAAGGTATAGCACGACCGATATACGCTTAAACCTAGGGCAGAAACCCTAGTAAATAGCTAGTTTACACTTAAAGTCACGATGGAAACTAATTCCAAAAATCTTCAGAGAAATGTTAGAACTTCTCTTAATCCATATATGAAAATCGTTTCAAGGCGAAACTCTAGGATGTACGAACGTCCGATTCCAATCATCGGAAGTTTGCCGAAACTAAAACCCTGATAGTTCAAGAAACCTAAAACCAACCGACGATGAAGACTTTTTCTATTCGGAGCTTCAAATGAAGATTCCACACGCGTACACCCATTTCTCCTGATGTTTTCCATCTTTCTTCAGAAGGAAGTTTTCTCTTCCGACATCCACTGCAAAAAGTAACTTATCGGGTAAAATAGTTTTACACCGACTTTGCGTTAGTCACCTAAAATACAAGGAAACCTCTTTTGAGTTTTGGATTTATGTCGCCAAAACCTATCTTAGGATTCACGGAGAATGAAGCCGGAAAAATCGGAATCGCGAAACTTTCATTTTCCCGCGTTTTTCCAACCTCTATATATAGCCAAGAAATGAGAAAAAAATCACAAAACTCACCCAAAAACCCACCCAAACCCGCGAGCTTCACAAGAGGAGGAGGAGAAGAGATTTTCTTCATTTCTTGCTTGATCGTTGATTCAACAATTGCTGCTTGAAGGTATCGAGGTATAGTCGCTAATCCTTACCTCTGATCGTCTTTTCCATAGCTTTTCTCTATGTCTTTCTGTGCTCATAGTTTTGAGGTTTTTGCAAAACTATCCTGATAACTTCATTTTTGATTCTAAACATCTTCCCTACGTTCTCCTGAGTATGTTTAGCTAATAATACTGCGCCGATTCTCGAAAAACTACCGTCGAGTTTCAATTCTGCTTAAAATACCCATTTTGGGGCAAAGCTTCGTCCTTTGGGCTGAAAACTATCGCCTTAGCTTAGTGCTAGTAGGATTAGTTGTCATAAACGTCGTTGGTGACGTCCCCATCCAATTTGTTTTTCGAAATTTCAGTTTTAAAATTCTGAGCTAAAAATATTGACCAAAATACCCCTGCGACAGTTTTTGATCCGATAATTTTTCCGAGTTTAGAATACCCTTAGTTACGACTAATAATAACCTAGGAACCAAGTTTGATCGAAGAAAAATCGACCCACCTAATTACCTATAGTGGCCGAGCACCCTAAGGGGGAGGGAGGAAAATTCTTTTTTCGAAAACTTGTCCTTTCGCGCTAGATTATCGTACCTCGGAGTATATACTACTTCGAGTAACCCTAGTACCTATTGTTTGCTGAGTTTCTGACTCATTGTGATTGATTTCTGTGGTTTTGCTCTAAAGGTGCTTTTGAGGAATTTCCTGAAGAGCAAGGCATTGATTGTGAAGGAACTCTCGAAGATCACCCTGGAGAATCTTCAGGTGAGGGCTACTCACTAAATCTTTAGTTAATGCTTAGGGTCGATGCTTTCGACATTGATTTACTGTTTATGCACTTGTTTGTGTTTGATTGGAAAAATGTTTTCTGAGGCTTCGGCTGACAATGTAGATGATTCATCTACTGAATGTTTTTGAGATTGAATTACATGGTACGTGCTAAGTGGGTAATCTAGGATGTGTGATGCATGCTTTATATGCTAAGTGCTACGTGGTTATTTTAGAATATGTTGATATATGACATGTTGGTTGATTGTGCTGATTTAATTATGCCTTTTCAATGATATCTGTGATTCTGAGTAGTGAGAATAGCGGGCAGGTCATGCCGATTTTATTTTGAGATTTTGGGGAAAGTTTGATAGGACAAATGAGATTCGGGCCTTGTTATAGTTATGATGGATCGAGACATTCTCGGGGAATTAATTGGGATATTTGGATGTTGAAAACTCATAAGATTTGTGATAAGACTAAAAGGATATTATTTTGTAAAGAAAACTCATAAGACATTAAACAACCTCTAAATCTTCAAATAATGATAACAAACTCGAAAGGAAGCTTAGGATGCAAATCTTAGTTTTGGAAAACGAGAAGTGTCGTCGGATCCAAGTGTTGAGATATTGATAAGTTCTGAGTATGTTGATACTCCTTCGCTCTTTGAGCAGTTTGTTTAGCCATCCAAGGGATGAGCCGAGAAGCTTCACTGAGGCGTGAGACCTTGTGAATGCGTGATACTTCACTGAGGCGTGAGACCTCGTGGAAAGCATGGATCTTCACTGAGGCGTGAGACCTCGTGAACAGCATGAAACTTCATTGAAGCGTGAGACTTCGTGCAAGTGTGTAAATTCACTGAGGCGTGAGACCTTGTGAAAGCATAAAACTTCACTGAAGCGTGAGACTTCGTGATTGTATAAGACTCCACTGAAGCGTGAGACTTCGTGAGAGCATTGATGACTCGAAGAGTTATCGTGAGTGATTGCACTCATTTTACGATTAATTGTATTTTGTCGCAGAATCAACTTTTACCTTAGGGTATGCTTTTAGAGACAATAAGTTAGCTAGAACACGTGGCGACGTGTCGAGTGAGGTCGGAGACGTTGTTTGGCTAATCACTTTGCATTCATGCATACATTTTGAGGTATTAACACGAGACGAACTTCGGACCTCGGTGGATTCCAAAATGGTCATAAGACCCGGATTTCCGCGTAAGAGCGCTATTAGGCGACTCTTAGTAGCAGACCGAAATGGCAGACCTTCGGGTTTACTGCTGATCGGGCTACCTTTGTGTGGTGTAAGAGGCACGCGAGCGGAAATGGTCCCACCGTTGCTGGTGCTAGGATTGACTCGTTGATGTCCATCCGTTTCCGGAATGCATTTGGTTAACTGGGTTAACCGTCATTTCATTTCATGCAACATGCATATTGACATTGTTGCTGAGTGTGTTTGATACTTGTTAATTCTATTTGATGCATGTTAACTGTGATTACTGTTTACATTCATTGTGGAATATGCAACCCTAGGATGATATCTCTAGCTATAAGCCTAAGTGGCTAATCTCTTATCTATATCTATTGGTGATATTATTTACATAATTCTTTGGAGTTGACCCTCGCGTCTTCTGTGTGTGTTTTGGCGGACTACGCCTTTTGTCAGATTTCTTTGGCGGGCTGGTTCACGATGGTTCACACTTCGGGGGGAACTAGGGTTGAGATGTTGGAACAGGAGCGCATCGCGGTCGCGAGAGGAGGACGGATGGTGTACATAGACTAGGTCGTTTTGGATTTCGAATTCGGACGACGATCATGCTAACATGTAGGATTGAGTGTTAGTGTGAGCTCCTCGAGATGGGATTAGTGTAGGAGTAGAGTCTTAGCTCTGACTGTTATGTTTTCCTTTAGGAACATGGTAGTTTCCCGCCGATAGCTTTTTGTGTGGTTTCTTTACGGGAATCACAGAGAGTTGGTTGGACTTAGGAGGTCTTGTTTTAGGCCATCTGGGCTGACTTATTCTCATTTTGAGGTTTTGTGTTGCGGACACTTCACCTTTACGTTGGTCTGTACATATAGCCTACGGGCGTTACACTTTTCTTCTTTCCGTCACTGGAGGTTACTCGTGACGAGGTTGCTACTTACAGCGGAGGCTGTAATTTTTATTGTATATTAGTTATGTTGTCTTTCGCATTTGCGTTTTATTTATTTCAGTCTCGTTTCCATTATCGACAAAAAAAATATTCACGTTTTTCCGCATTAAGTTTATTTTTGGTTACTAAAGTGACGCCACCGAAATCGGGGTGTTACATTGCACGACGCCATGCCGGCGCGGGCAATGATCTCACTAGCATAAGTGCTCTGACTGAGGAAAAGGCCACCGGCATGCCAAGTGACAGCGATGCCAAGGAAATAACTCAGAGGACCCAAATCGTTCATAGCAAATTCAGATGCAAGAAGTGCCATAAAGGATTGGCGGAGATCATGAGAAGAAGCAACGAGGATGATGTCATAAACATATAGCAGAATATAGGCAATGTCAGTACCCCGTCGGAAGATAAAAAGGGAATGATCTGAACTGCTGTGTTGGAAGTCAATAGAGGAAACATAGTCAGCAAACCGCTGATACCAAGCACGAGGCGCCTGTTTCAGACCATAAAGAGACTTCTTCAGACGACAGACATAGTCCGGGTCCTGAGAGTCGCGGAAACCCAATGGTTGATGCATGTAGACAGTCTCATGGAGATCACCATGCAAAAAGGCATTCTGGACATCCAACTGATGAATGGGCCAGCATCTAGAAAGAGCAATGTTGAGAACTGTCCGTATGGTAGCCGGTTTCACCACGGGGCTGAAAGTCTCGTCACAATCCACACCTACAATCTGAGACCTGCCATCACCTACAAGACGAGCCTTATAACGCTCAAACAAGCCATTAGACTGCTTTTTATAGCGAAAAATCCACATACAGCGAATAATATTCACATCACAAGGACGGGGAACCAACTCCCACGTATTATTTCTAATAAGTGCATTAAATTCAGACTGCATAGCGGACTTTCAATTGGGATCGGATAAGGCTTGTTTTGGGTTACGAGGCAAGGGTGAGATGGACGGGTCATCAATAGAGACCGAAAGCTAAAAGGCTTTTTAGGTTTGGAGATGTCGTGCATGCTACGGGTAGTCATGGTTCGTACAGGTGGTGCAGGTGGGACCGAAGGCAAAGGCAAAGGCGAATGAGAAGCAGGAGGGGAGACGGGAGCCGATAAGGAAGGTGAAGAGTCAGTGGGACTCGACGGCGGGACCAGAGGGTCAGGTGGTCGGGAGGACACGGTTTGCCAATGGTGGATCAAATAAGGAGGGAGGTCCTCGGTGAAGCACTCATATGAAGGGGCGGGATTCAAGGACAGGTCAGCAAAGGGGAATCAGGTTTCATAAAAAATGACATGTCGCGATATTATAACTTTTCTGTTTGACAAATCATAACATTTATAACCTCTGTGATTCATCGGATACCCAAGAAAACACATGGAGTCGATCGTGGTTGTAATTTGTTAATTGTAGCGGAAGGAAAGAGAGGAAAACATAGACAACCAAAGACACGTAAGTGTGAGTATGAAGGGTCACAATGATACATTAACTGAGTAGGAGAATCATTCTGAAGAGTCTTGCGGGGTAAAATGTTCAGAAGGTACGTTGCCATTTGAAGGGCATGATGCCAAAAAGAAGGAGGAACAAACAAATGCGCTAGGAGAGTGTGGATCATATTGTTAATGGTGCGGATTTTGCGTTCTGCTTTGCCGTTTTGAGAAGAAGTGTGAGGGCAAGAGAAGCGAAAAATAAGACCATTATCATTACAATACCGATGGAAAGAGGCATTGTCATATTCACGTCCATTATCACATTGGAGACATTTGATATTTACTGAAAATTGAGTTTTAATGAGTGTAGCAAGAGTAGTAAATATTTCATAAACTTGAGATTTCTTACCAATTGGAAACGTCCATAAAAAATCAGTGTGATCATCCAAAAATAAAACTTAATAACGATGACCAGCAATGCTTAAAATAGGAGACGTCCGTAAGTCACTGTGCAAAATATCAAATGGCCTCAAAGTAATAGTTTCAGAGGAACTAAAAGGCAACCGAACATGTTTGCCTAAAACACAAGAATCGCAAACAGAACTAGAACTCGAAGGTTCACAAAAAATAAGTTTACTATTCCTAAGGTGATTTAAAGCTGAGGAAGCAGGATGGCCAAGGCGATTGTGCCAGACACCAGAAGCAAGACCAGCAAAATGAGAAGAACGGGTGACTGGGTAGAGGTCGCCAAGGCTGTTACATCTCAGGAGAGGCATCCCCGTCTGGAAGTCCGACACCGAGAATCTAAATGGATCAAAAGAAACAGAAACATTATTGTCACTAGTGAGTTGTCGCACAGAAATTAAGTTTTTAATAATTCGCGGAGTGTGCAAGACATGATTGAGTACTAAAGGTTTGTGTGGAGTAGGAATAGAAATGTGTCCCGAACCCCGAATTGGAATGCCATGACCACTACCAACTATCAGTTTCTGGTTTAAATGACTTAAATTAGAATAAGACGGAAGAGTACCTTGAGATGCCGTAGTATGAGATGAGGCGCCAGTGTCCATGTACCATGTGGTGTCTGGAGGAGTCAAAGACATGGTGTGCATGGCAGCAGCGATATCAGTGGGTGCTGGAGAAGCAGTAGCGGTGTAGGCCTGAGGAGGCTGACCTAGAACGCTGGGTTGCTGCGGAGGACCCATGGGACGTGACCACTGAGATGTGGGGTAAGGATAGGGAGGCATGCCCCAAGGGGGAGAAGCCCAACCAGGGGGAGGAGCCCAACCCTGGGGATTCCAGGATGCCTGCGAAGGTGGGCGCCATGGTGGAGGAGATGCAGCAGGGGAACCAGAGGAGTTAGATGATCCAGGATAACGGGAGCCACCTTTCTTCTTAGGTTTACCAGAACTACCTTGATAATTCCGATTTTGCCCTGACCCATAACGATGGGTGGAGTGTCCCTGATCGCTGCGGTAGGTGGGGCGCTGCTGAGAGGAGTCAACGGAGGCCTATGGACGAGAAGCAGAGGTGTGCAAAGCAGTCTGAGAGGTCGGACCGGACATCTTGGCAAGACCAGATTCCTCTAGAATCAGCATGGAGCGGACCTTGAGGAAAGGAGGCAAAGGCTCGCTCTGACGGATCAAGGTGGTAACACCACGAAAAGGCTCAGTAAGACCAGAGACCAACTGAAGAACAAGACGATGGTCACTGACCGGGGCACCAACATTCTTCAACTGATCAGAGATATGTTTCAGACGCTGACAATAGGCCGAAACACTAGAAAAATCCTCCATGCGAGTGGAGATGAAATCCTGGCCGAGAGCGACAGCACGGGAGTTTTGATTGTCCTCAAACATAGAAGCTATACGGTTCCAAGTAGCCATAGCAGTAGAACCTTTCTCCATAACAGTGGAGAGAAGGTCAAAGGAGATGGTGAAATAAATCCATTGTTTAACAGTAGAGTCAAGAGTGGCCCACCGGGCAAAGGAAGTATCGGTGAGCGTAGGAGGCTCCATGCCAACTTGAGGAATGATGTGGTGGAGCACCTGAGTGGCGTGAGCATGAGTTTCGAACAATTCAGCCCACAAAGCATAATGATCCTTGTCGATCTCGAGTTTGAAAGGGATGTTGTTTTTTATATTGGTGACAGCAAGGGGCCGGATGAAAGTCGGGCTTAGCCGGCGGGACGGTCGGAGTGACCACAATAGTAGCGGTGTCAGTGGTTGGGGCACCGTTGGTAGAGTCTGAATCTACCATTGAAAGAAGAAAACAAACAAGTAAAGAAAATAGAATGATTTTTTTATTTTTATTTAATAAGCTACTGGTTGAACCGAGCGGCTGGGTTGCTGGACCGGTCGAGTTAAGCCGGCTGGTCTGTTGAACCGTGGAGGGTTGACCCAGTCAATAGGAAGTGGGTCACGGGCAAGCCAAACGGATCTGTTTAGCTGGAGACAGGTCAACACGGATCCGGGGCAGAGTGATGGATCCTGGGCAGAGTGATGGATCCTAGGCGGCACGGCGAGAGCGGCGGCGACGCGAAGAGGCGGCCCGGCCAAGGAGGAGCACCGGCGGCGCGAGATGGCCGTGAAGGGAGCGCGGATGAGTCTCGCGACCTGTTCTGGGCAGAAACGGGTCGGTGACGCTCAGAGATGAGGCACGCGACGGTGCTGCGTGCGGCAACGCGATGGAGGGCGCCAGTGTTGATGCTGGTGGAGGCGGGCAACGCGAAGCAAAGAAGCGTGGCCGGCGGCGGGCGCAAGAACCAAACAGAGGGGCGGAAGGAAAGAAAAAAAAAGGTAATAATAATTAAAAGATAAATTAGGTCAGAAAAGGGATCTGAACCTGCTCTATGATACCATGAAGGAAATCAATTTCGTGCTTATTATTGATAATAAAGAGGGTATTTATACAAAATACAGTTGACTAAATAATAATGACTAAACCTAATTACCAACGTAATTACAGAAAATAGAATAAATAAATTATTCCTATTATTCTATTCTATCAGGCAGTCGTGTCTGCTAAGCTATGGAAAAATGGAGGTGGTTGTGGTGCATGTTATCAGGTAATTTTCTTTCCCTTCATTTCACATTTCAGTATTCCTTTACTATTCTATCCTAAGAACATAGAATAGGGGTATAGTACTCAAAGTGTGAGGAAAGTGATATGAATGCTTAGAAAGAGAGAAGTTCTAACCGCTAGAGAGAAAAAGAGTAACTGAATCTTAACGGGCCAGTTGGGAATTGGGTGGAATTGGGCTTTAGCGCCTTTAACTCATCTTAATGGGCCAGTTGGGCCTCGGGGAGGGAGGCTCAAGTCTTTGGTGGGTTCCCCGCTTGGGGTCACCGCTCCTGGGCGAGGGACCCTAGGGACTCGCCCAGTCCACAAGTCCACAAGACACCGAGCTCGAAGCATAAGAGCTAAGTGTGTCTTTAAGCAGAAAAACTAAGGCGAAGGCCATAAGAAACTAACCAATGCTAAAACCTAAAGTTTTTAACCAAATGAAGAACAATAGCCAACATGGCTTGGTGATTAAAACTTTTAAAATCTATATTTTGGACTTCTTGTTGCGTTCCCATTTTCCTGGGCGAACAGAGTCCACAAGCAGACTTGTGGCGGTGGCATTTGGTCCGCTCACCTCACCATAGCTTTGCACGTGCTCTGAATCATGACATTTTGACATGTGTCGAGCCTTAGCCACGCGTCGCGCCCTGAAGTGGTGCCCAGGTCAGCGAATCAACTGAATCTCAACTGCTATCTTTGAAACGTCCCTTCAAATCGTGGTAAAGCCTGACAATTTGAATTCAAACCAATCAGCTGCAACCGTTGACAACTTTGCATCCTCTACTCTTTCGTCCTTAACCTTGTCTGTTAGCGAAAAATGTCTTCCCAACGTCGCACCAAAGGATCCTCTCGATCCCGCAGCACCGCTCAAGCGTCTTCCGCTCCGGTTAACCCTCCTCCTGTCGGGGGGCTTCCCCTCAACAAAAATGAGAAGAACGCTTTTTGGCACCAAATCTTCTCCACCCTCCCCGCCGTCTACAATTCGGCAACCCACTCAGGGAGCCATCTGCCAACCTTCTGAGTTGTCCACCGACAATTCCATCGCCGAGTCGGCCCGCCAGGTCGGAGGGTTCTGCCACGAGACGTCCCTTGAAGATGTCCTCATCACCGGCCGGGGCTTGGACATTCGTCGTCCCTGGAAGTGTCGCGCGATCGAGAAAGGCGCGGAACAGCCCCACTTCTTCTATGTTTATGAGTATTTCTTCCATGATCTGGGAATCAAACTACCCTTCTCTCCCTTCCTCTGTCAGGTTATGAGGGAGATCAACGTAGCCCCGAGCCAACTTCATTTGAACGACTGGGCTTTCATTTGATGCTTCGAGATTATTTGTAACGCCATTGGTCTTGAAGCGAAAACCTCCCATTTCTTTTATTTCTACGGAGTGGAGCCGAAATCCTTGAAGACCGAAACTCTTGGGTGGATCTCTCTGAAATCCCGTACAAGCCGGCAGCGCCTCCATCCTTACAAGAGCAACGTCAAGAGGGGGCTCGGGCGCCGATACTTTTGCATAATCGTGCATCCCACCTATCCTGAGGCTTTCACTCGCCGGGACGGGACTGCTATGTTCCCTTTCTATTGGACCGAGAGTCCTTGAAACGTTCCACCGCCGTCAGATGCGTCACTGAGCAACGAAGACAAAGCCACCCTAGGCTTCTTCGTCGGGTTCCCTATCCTTGAATGCTCACAGTTGCTTGAGGCTGTCTGTGAAAACACCCTCCGCTCATTCCTAGAAGGAATAAACTTCACTGAAGTCGCATTGAAGCGCGCCCTGGCTGCTGACTCACTTGAGTTCCCTCATGTTTTTAATACCAAGGTGATCAAGAGGAAACGCGCTGTCGCCAATTCTGATGCCGAGGCTGTCGTTCCCCCGCTAAAGAAAGCCAAAGGATCCTCTTCGACTGACCTGCCCCAGATACTGCTGGGTCTGGAGAAGCTACGCCGGTCTCCCCCCCACCACCTGCAACTGACAATCTGTTTCCCAGGTCCAATGATGATGCCGCTCAGCCTTCCCCCTCAAAAAAGTCCCGAAAATCCAAAAGGGTTGATCCTGGTCCAGGTTGAAAATCTGGGGTCGAGACTTCCTCGCCTCAGAAGTTGGAGAAGAAAAAGAAGAAAACCAAGAGGCCCAAGGCCGGTGAAGCATCTGCCCCTCGCCAAGACCTGGGGGGCGAGAAAGAAACAGTCTCCATGGGCGACGCTGGGTCCTTGCCTCGTCCCGAGGGAGTCCCCATTGATCAACAGACTTCTGAAGGCATTCCTTCCAGTGCTCCCCAAGTAATCCCTTCTTCCGACCGCTCAAGTCATCAGGCCAAGGCGAGCCCGCCTGGGGACTCCCTCGCCCACCCAGTGAGCCCCAACGATGGAGGTCCAACTCCCAGCGCCTCGCTCACTCCTCGTCACTCTTCTCCTGATTCTAGTCGTCCCATTACTGACGGTCAGATGGGTTGTGCTCCAAACCAGCAACTTTCTCCTATCGACTTCATGCTGACCGATTCTTTCCTCGGAAGTATGAGGGGGTTCGAGAATCCTGACCTCGACGATGTGGCGCAGGAAGCCATCCTCAACCTTTTGCGTGCGGAGTGTCTCTTCGCCAGGCTATCTCAGGATTCTGCCTTGTCTGCGGAGGTGGAAGAGCTTCACCAGAAAGCTGAGGGTTACCGCGTGGCTACAAAAGAGGCGTACGGCGAACGCGACAAGTTGCTGACCCAAGTGGTGACTCAAACGGCGAAGCTGAACAATTTGGGTATTGAGATGAACCAGCGCGAAGATGACTTCTCTACTTGCGAAGGAAGAACAGAGGAACTGGAGATGGAGCAGGATGAGTGGCAACAGGTGGTGAAGGTGAAGACGAAGGCGATCAACGCGAACAGGGCCGCTTGTATTGTCAAGGACAGGGAAATCGCGTCCCTTCGCAGCGAATTGGGGGCGAAGAACGAGTCTCTCGCCGACGTGAGGTCCCAACTCGCGTGAAAGGACCAGGCCCTTGTGGACATGGACTCCACAATTAGGACCTCTCAGGCAAGGTTGGTGGCTGGAGTTGCTGCCGAGGTTGTTGAAGAGCGTGGCCGCGGCTTCTTTCTCGCCAAAGCTCAGGTCTGAAGGTGCGAAAAACACTAGAAAGGGGGGGGGGGGTTGAATAGAGTTTTTTAAACAAAAGTTTCCCCTTTTGAATTTTTTAAACAAAAGTTTCCCCTTCTGAAGAATATGAAGTAGAGCACACAAGTATTTTATCCTGGTTCACTTGAGATAAAAGCTCAAGCTAATCCAGTCCACCCGTGAAGATGATTTCTTCCTTCTTCTGATGAAGGCAATCCACTAAAATCAATAAATGTTACAACTGCACTTGCAACCTGCAAAGTGACTAACAGTACACTGACTTTCTCACTAGTATCCTCTCAAGAAGCTGATCAACCGATCCTCTCAAGACTAGCTAAACACTGAAGCAAACTTGATTCAGTCCTCTCAAGATCCGACCAACCTTGGTCTCTTAAGGAACTTTACAATGTGTTTGTAAAAGGTTTTGGGTTTACAAGAAATGCTTCTGAAAAGCTAATGGTAAACTCAAATGTTCAAAAACAATGAAGAAATATTGCTAAGAGATTGGTTAGAATGAATTCAGGAATATCAATAAAGTTTCTTAGCTTCTTTCTTCTATCTTCAGTCCTTATATACTCCAAGGCATTTGATGTAGCCGTTGCTAGGGTTTTGTCCGTTGGAGTGGAAATCTTGTAATATCAGACAGCTAGACTGAATGAGGTAGGTGGCGGGCAGGCTATGATGTACGATGTGTACTATGACAGCGACCTGTCATTTCACCAGCTGACTTATGATCTGGGGTGCTTAGGATGGACGTTGGTGAAGCTTCTGATCAAAGTCACACGGAAGCTTGGATCCTCTGACCCTGCAACTTCTGTTTCTGGGCATGTTCCTCAGAACTTCTGAATGCCAGAGCTAGAATAGCTTGGGTCTTCAGAGCCAACTTCTTGCAGGTCTTCAAAACTTGAGTTTTCTACTTCTGGACCGTTCCTACTGGAACATCTGGTCTTCAGAACTTCTGACTCCGGTTCTTCAGAACCTCTTGAGAGCTTCTATCTTCAGAACTTCTGAAGGATTTGCCACTGTTCTGAGCGAACATGGTAAGCTTTAGAACTCTCTTTTGGTTACCCTAGGGTCTTTATCTTCATATTGAATAAGCTTGGGTCAGAATCAGAACCTGTTTGTCACAACTAAAAAAGACAAACGTTAGAGTACCATAATTGTTCATCCTCAAAAACCTTAATTGTAATCATCAAAATATAGAGATGCAACCACTGATCAAATCTTGATCTTACAATCTCCCCCTTTTTGATGATGACAAAACAAGTATTTTGATGATCAATTCTTAGTCAATAAACTGAATACACAAGAGAGAAGAGATCAGAGTTTAAACTTATCCTTGTGTAACGGTTTATGTTGCTCCTTCTGAATCTAGTATTACACTTGATTATGAGCTGGGGTCTCCCCCTGACTCTCCCTGAATCTATGACTTGATGAAATGATGAAGAGTCTAGATTCGGAGTCTTGTGATGTGATCGGAAGATACGCATAGAAGAATGTATACTCATCAGAAATTGATGGTTCAGAACTTGCATAGATCACTTGGAAACATAGAGTATTGTCCAGGTGTATTGGGATAAGGCGTTAGAGGCATATTTGTTCAGAAGATTGAACAAAATGTATTCCTTGTTTAGGACGCTTGGCAATATCTATGTGCTATAAGTATTTGATACTTATTCTCCTCAACTGGTTTTATATTATATAAACAAAATTAAAAGTTTATCAAAAACCATTTTATGTACTCCCCCTTTTTGTCATAAGCAAAAAGAGTGAAAAACAAAAACAATAACAACAGAGAATTAACGCAGATAACACGCATGTTATTATTAATGAACGGAAATGAGTACAGAGGATAGAAAAAAAAAACTAGAAGAACAATTCCTAGACACATATGAAGGCACGAGATTCCTTCATAGAAATGAGCTGAAGGTTCAAAGGACGACGAATGTCCTGATCAATGGAAGCTAACTGGGCAGCCAGTTCTTCCTTCAGAGTCTCACTCTCATGGATGGCAGAAGAGGAGGCAGCAGCTTGAAGCACTTCACCGACTTCTTCTTGATCTTCTCGTTCCTTCTTTTCATGTTCAATGAGCAGACAAATGCTCTCGAATTGAACTTCAAGGTCCTTCCGGCGAGAGGCCAGGCGAAGGAGTTCTTTCAGAACTTCCTGAAGAGTGTGCATACAGTGGGTTTGAGAGAGAGAGAGAGATTAACACTCCAGGGAAAGACTTGGTCAAATACCAGAGCCTTGAGTTCAGAGATCAATTCAATATAAGACATTTTTGGTTTGAGAAGAGAAGGGAATAAATTGAATTGAGTTGAATTGAATTGAGTTGTGATGGAGAAGAAGGAAAGCAACAGATTATAAAGGAGAGAAGTAACAGAAAAACATGCATAAAACTGATGGAACATCAATGCATGTAAGTTACTAAGAGATGTGGACGGTGCATTGAGTAAATTGTAGCAGAAACACATAAGAAAATAGAACAAGTCAAACATAGAATAAATTCACAGACATATAAGATGAATAATAAATATGCATGAAAGATAGGTGAGAGGGGTCCAAGGCTTTGATGAGGAGGGTAGATTCTCAATCAGATACTTCATCATAGACTCCATTCTGCTAGTGGATTCCTGGATCTGCCGACCTTGTTCATTCTGAATGTTGCCTTGATGCTCAACCATCTGAAACAGTCTCTGCTGATCATCTTGAACCCTATCAATTCTGGCAGCCAGGAGAGCAACTTCCGGGTGTGGAGCTGGTTCTGGAGCTTGAATAGGAACATCTGTAGGTGTTTGAACTTCTGCCTCAACTTGAGTAGGTACTTCCATCTGAACTTCATCAACTTCTGCAGATTCATGAATGATGATCTCTTTAGTACTGTCCTCTGCAACTTCTGCTGGAATCATCTCAGCATCTTCTGAGGTACGTTCAGAGACAACATGTGTTCTTGCAGCCATTGCTCTTCTCATGGGTTCACAAACCTTGTGTAACACCCTCTGCCTCTGCTCATAGGCTCTCTCAGAGGCATCATGAATTCTCAGACGCTTCTCATTGCTAAGCTGCTTCTGAAGCTCATAAGCCCTTCTTTCTGACCATCTTCCGAAGGCAGACCACAGACCATCAACCAAAGATGCATCAAATTGATTATCAGTTACCTGATATAGCCATTGTAGTCTTCTGGTTGCTTCTTCAGAGAACTCCTGAATGAGTTGAATAAGACTTTGTGGTCTGAAGGAGGGTGCCAATGTCATGATAGGCTGAGGAGATTTGGTTGCATTAGAGCTTGAAGCATTAGAAATCTCAGTTCTAATTTGTCCTGAAGGAGTTGATTCATTCACATGAACCTTCTCTAGTCCTGAATGATTTGATTCATCCATATGCTCAAACTCAGGAATGGTCTCTTGTCTTTGCCTGGATGTAGCTGTCTTCTCAGGCGAGGTGAAACTCAGATCTCTTGAGTTTACTGTGGAGTAGTGAGACAAGAACACATAAGAGGACTCAGCAGCAGCATCTGGGAACACATCTTCAAAATAGGAGGCTACCTGCTGGATAGGTTGCACATTGAAGGGAGGTTCTAGAATCTGAACATCATCATCTTCTTTGTCTTCCACCGCAGGAATCTCACCAAATTCAGTTATTAGAAGAGTTCTTGAGGTGGATGGAGGCTTGGGTGAGAATTGTTGAACCAAGTTTCTCAAGGTGGCCTCACTCTGAGCAATACCCTTAATGAAAGAATTGAAGAGAGGTACAGACTCAGTTGTGGTGGATGTGGAAGAGGTTTGGATTGGGATGGATGGAATGGAAGTGGTAGCAGTTTGGATGTTTGAGTGGGGGGCTTGTGTTTCGGCCTAAGAAATGGCTTGTGTGTGAGGTTTTGTTTGAGGTGGAATTGTTTGGGTTGAGGAAGGTAGGGAAGTAGATATAGGCACATGTTGTTCAGGAATAATTACTAAAGCAGAATCTAAGTTAATGCTTTCAGTAATTGCCTTACTTGGACTTCTGAGGGTGATTGATCAGGTGAGTTTGGCAGTTCTTGCAGGATCAGAAGCAATCTTTGATCTCTTTTCCCGTCGTTCCTCTGAAGCACTCTCAGATGCTTGCTTTGGTTCTGGAGATTCCCTTATGTCTTGCTCAACTTCCTCCCCAACTAGAACTTTTTGCCTCTTGGCCAGGGGAGTATCATCATCTTCAGTTTCCTCACTAGAAGATTCTTCCATAGAGCTCTCAGAGCTTTCAGACTTAGATTGCTGAGGTGATTACACTAGAGTTCTTTTAGGAAGACGTTCTGGAATTGGTTCCCTGATGACCACAGATTTTGATGCAGCTTTCATCTTTTTCGTTTCCTCTATCAGAATCCCTTTGCCCATAGGATCTGAAGGCTTGCTGCTTGTTGTTCTCTTGGATTTTCTTGTTACTATCTCAGGAGGACTGTCAGGAAGTTTTTTGACGAATTCCTCAAGAGTGATTGGATCTCCTTCACTTCTGAGCATTCTCACATATTCCAGAATGCTGGCTGGATTATTCTTCTTAGACCAGAGAGGAAAGTCATCAACAGGGTAGTTCTTATGACGAACCTCTTCAGATGTATCTTCTTCAGGTTCAACTTGAACTTTCTCAATGATCTGCATTCTCTTCAACTTAGTCCCATTGAGAGCATCTCCAATGGACATAGCCAGATCATCATGAAGGCTTAAGTCAGACAGTGTCTTGACCAGTTTATTTTGAGTGAAGATATTTGAGAGCAACCTGCCATAGGGAATGTAGGAGATAGACCTCTTGGTCTCAATTGCAGTAGTCCTTGACTTCTCAACACATTCTTTCAGATAATTGAAGAGCAGAAATGGCAAACACACAGGCTCGCCCCTAGAAATATAGTACATGATTACCTTCTGAGTTGCATTGAGGTAATCAGTTCCTCCTGTTCTGGGGTGAATGTAGTACATGAAAATCTTCTGCCAGATCTTCATTTTTGGCTTCAATTCCTTTATGGCATACTTGGTCCTCTCCAGAGACCAATTGTCATAAATAGCCTGATTGACTAAGTTCCTCATGCCAGGAACATTAGCATCCACATTCTTGATTCTTTTCCCTTGTTGAAACTCCATTCCCAGCAACTTTGCAATGGATTCTTCAGAAATGACAATCTTCCTATCCAGTACATGAGAAACGACGTAGTAGTCGTTGCAAACTGCATTCTTCCAGAATTCCACAACCAATTTGTAGTAGATAGGACCACAGAGTCGATTGAAATAGCCAGACCAACCTTGCAGATCGACTTGATCCCTGATGTCAAACCCGTGTTCAGCCAGGTTTTCGAAGTCCACCCTTGACTCGTTGCACACAACCAGTTCTTCAATTTTCTTAACACAGGTGACCACATTTGCTGCGTCCAGGATTTGCTGAGCTTTTACAAATCTTTGCTTCTCTTGCTCTTCGGCAGTTAGTTTGGAGGAAGCAGTAACATTTGCCTTTGATTTCCTTGATTTTCCCATGATTCTCAGGTATGCGAGGTTTAGGGTTCAGAGAGAAAGGAAATATTGGAGGGAGAAGAGTGAATGAAATGCAATGCACACAAAGAGTTTGAAAACCGTTTGAGTGAGTGTGTGGATTAGATTGTGTGAGAGATCGTGTGTATAGTGGGTTAAATAGTAACCGTTGAGATTTTAAGGAGCATAAAGCAAAAAGCAAGATCAACGGTTTGTAAAATACTTGGTCAGAAAATAACATAGTGGAGGAGAGTAGGTACCATCATTATAGCAGATACACCACGCGACACAAGGAACTATGTCACAAAAGAAGTGACACGTGTATTGTTGTCTACCACAGAAGTTTAACCAGTGGGTTAAGTGCATTCTGATCGAGTACCTTCTGAATAGGTAACATCTGATGGCTTCAGAAGCACCATGGTCAGAGGTTCTGAAAATACCTTACTCTTGACAAAAGTCCATGTTCAGGTTTTCAAGAATAAATAAAAACCGATCTTTTGCTAAGGGCTTAGTGAAGATATCTGCCCATTGATGGTCAGTATCAACATACACTAATGATAGAGTGCCCTTCTGAACATGATCTCGAATATAATGATACTTTACCTCTATGTGCTTTGCTCGTGAGTGTAGAATGGAATTTTTGCTGAGGGAGATAGCAGTTGTGTTGTCACAGAAGATTGGGATCTTCTTCAGAAACAAACCATAGTCCTCCAGATGATTCTTCATCCATATGGTTTGTGTGCAGCAAGTGGCAACTGAGACATATTCTGCTTCAGTAGTTGATAGAGCAATTGTATTCTGTCTCTTGCTTGACCAAGTGACAAGATTTGCTCCAAGAAAATGACAACTTCTGGAGGTGCTTTTCCTTTCCACTCTGTCTCCAGCAAAGTCAGCATCACAAAAACCTGAAAGTGTATACTCTGATGTTTTTCTATACATTAAGCCAAGGTTAGTGGTTCCTTTCAGATATTTGAGGATCCTCTTAACAGCTGTTAAGTGAGTCTCTCTAGGATCTGATTGAAATCTAGCACAGAGATGCACACTAAACAATATATCAGGTCTGGAAGTTGTTAAATAAAGAAGAGAGTCTATCATTCCACGATAAAGCTTCTGACAAACCTTAGAGAAAACTTCCTCTTTCTCAAGAATGCATGGTAGATGCATTGGAGTCTTTGAGATGTTGCAGTCACTCATGTTGAATTCCAAGGTGTACTTCTTCTGATGGATATAAGTGACTCCTGGTCGTTGATCAATTTGAATTCCCAGGAAGTACTTGAGCTCTCCCATCATGCTCATCTCAAATTCAGCCTGCATCATCTTAGAGAATTCCTTGCAAAGAGAGGGATTAGCAGAACCAAATATAATGTCATCAACATAAATCTGAACTATAAGAATATCATCCTTATAGGTTCTGCAGAAAAGAGTATTGTCACCTTTACCCCTTACAAACTCATTCTTTAGAAGAAAGAAGCTAAGCCTTTCATACCAAGCTCTGGGAGCTTGTTTCAGTCCATAGAGCGACTTCTTGAGCTTGTAGACATGCTCTGGATGCTTGTCATCTTCAAAGCCAGGAGGTTGCTTGACATACACTTCCTCTGAAATGTAGCCATTGAGGAAGGCACTCTTGACATCCATCTGATGAAGAATGATGTTGTGATTCACTAAGAATGAGATTACTAGCCTTATAGCTTCAAGCCTTGCCACAGGAGCAAAGGTCTCAGTGTAATCAATCCCCTCTTGTTTACTGTAGTCTAGAGCCACTAGTCTTGCCTTGTTTCTCGTGACTTCTCCTTTTTCATTCAGCTTGTTTCTGAATACCCACTTGGTTCCTATGACATGGAAACCTTTGGGTTTAGGCATTAAAGACCAGACATCATTCTTGGTGAACTGATCTAGCTCTTCTTGCATTGCCAGAATCCCGCCTTTATCTTTAAGAGCTTCATCAACTAATTTGGGCTCAATGAGAGATACAAGTCCCTTCAGACTCAGAAGAGTCTCTTCTGAAGGTTTGAGCATGGACCTATTTCTGACAGGAGCATCTTTGTTTCAAATAATCAGTTCTTCTGGATGAGAGGCATCTATTCTCTTCTTCTTCTGAAGTTGATCAGAAGTTGTTGGAGCATCTTCTGATGTTTCTGCCTCTGGAGCAACATCCTCTGGGATGTCCTTTGGTTGATTAGCTTCTGATGGATCAATGCTGAGATCTGCAAATCTTTCAAACAGCTTTGACTTTTCTGAGCCAAGCTTGTCATCAAATCTAATTTGGATAGATTCCTCAACAGTTTGATGGACAATATTATAAATTCTAAAACCTTTTGATCTTTCAGAATAACCAAGAAAATAGCATTTTAAAGCTTTAGAATCGAATTTACCCAATTTCTCCTTTGTGTTGAGCATGTAGCAAGTACTCCCAAAAGGATGGAAGTAAGAGATATCAGGTTGTCTTCATTTGCACAGCTCATAAGGAGTCTTCTCCAGAATTGGTCTGATGGAGATTTTGTTCTGGATATAGCATGCAGTGTTGACTGCTTCTGCCCAAAAGTGCTTGGCCATACTTGATTCTTGCATCATGGTGCGAGCCATCTCCTGAAGAGTTCTGTTCTTTCTTTCAACAACTCAATTTTGTTGAGGAGTGCGAGGACAGGAGAAGTTGTGAGAGATCCATTGAGAGTTGAACAATTCTTCAAAGGCTTTGTTCTCAAATTCTCCACCATGATCACTTCTAACAGTAATCACTGAAGTTTGGAACTCCTTCTGAACTTGGGTAATGAAGTTGGTGAACATAGTGTGTGTTTCATCCTTGTGCCTTAAGAACTTTACCCATGTCCACCTGCTGTAGTCATCCACAATGACTAACCCATACTTCTTTCCTCTAATGGATTCAGTTTTCACTGGTCCAAAGAGATCAATGTGAAGTAGCTCAAGGGGTCTTGTTGTAGATACCATATTCTTTGCTTTGAAAGGCTTCTTGGTGAATTTTCCCTTCTGACAAGCCTCACACAGAGCCTCTGATGAGAACTTCAGACGAGGTTTAGCTTGCTTAGTTAAGAGATCTTCCTGAGGCTGGCATGCCCTAGACGTCTGTGTCAAACCCATTGCTCATCATTAACGGACATGAGACACTTGACTTTCTGAGATAGCAGTTCAGAAGATTTGATTTTGTAAATTTCATTTCTTCTCTTCCCAGAAAACAGAACAGATCCATCTGTTTGACTGACAGCTTTACAACCGGTTTGATTGAAGATCACATCATAACCTTTGTCAGCTATTTGGCTTATGGAGAGCAAGTTATGCAATAATCCTTCCACCAGAAGTACATCATTAATGACTGGAATTTTTCCATCTCCTATGGAACCTTTTCCAATGATCTTTCCCTTCTGGTTTCCTCCAAAGCCAACGTCTCCTCCTGACTTAAGCGGCATCAGTTTTTGGAATATAGACCTTAAGCCTGTCATGTGTCGCGAGCATCCACTGTCAAGGTACCATGACAGGTGTCTTAACTAAGCTACATAAGATGTCTGCAACAGGAATAATTGTTGTCTTAGGTACCCATGTCTTGGGTCCTTTCTTGTTAGTTTTCCCAGAAGTTCCCGGAACTTTGGGTGCAACAGGAAGATAATACAAGGGAACTTGATTATAATATATAGACATGTCAAGTTTGAATTTTCCCTTTGGTTTTACCACCTTGGGTGTAACCTTTTTTGGAATGACAGTTCCAGCGGAAACAAAATGCTCATGCAAAGGTTTGCGTTTGGGCTCAGATGGCTCACCTCTCATGGGTTGGGAGTAGCCAATACCTCTGTTCTCATTTCTGCTTACGCCATAGATCATTGAAGCCATAAGACTTCTGTCTATGCCTTAGGCTAGGAACCTTTGGAACGCTTTCTCATAGAGAGTTTCATGCTTAACATCATATGATGCAAGTTGATCTTCTAGCATGATATTTTTAGCATGAAGAACAGAGTTGTCATATTTAAGAAAATGGTTCTCTTCAATAAGTCCAGAGACTGACTTCTCATGAACTTCTGATGTACTAGTTTTAACAGCATATTTTCTTTTAAGCTCTTTATGTTTATTTAAAAGCACACCATGTTTCTCCATTATTTCAGATAATGTAGTTCTTAGCTCAGATGGAGAAAAGTTAGAGAATACCTCATCGTCATTCTCAGAGTCTGAGTCATCTTCTGAAGCTCTCATATCATCCTATGCTTCAGCATCTCTGCTAGTGGTAGCCATCAGAGCTTCCACAGCTTCATCTTCTTCTGACTCAGCTTCATCAGAGTCAGTCGCATCAAATGTCACAAGAGCTTTCTTCTTGAAGACTTTTCTTGGTCTCTTGTCCTTCTTTAGCTTGGGACAGTCACTCTTGTAGTGCCCTGATTCCTTGCACTCGAAGCAGGTGCCTTCCTTCCCAGAGGACTTCTTCTGATCAGATTAAGATTCAAATCTTCCCTTACTTTTCCTCGGTCCTTTGCCCTTGCTTTGTCTGTTCTTCCAGAGCTTGCTCAATCTCTTTGTGAAAAGAGATAGCTCTTCATCACTAGAAGCATCTGATAGTTCTTCATAGGAATCTTCCTCTTCTACCTGATAGGCTTTCGCCTTGTCAGATTTTGACTTAAGAGCAATAGATTTGTCTTTCCTTTGAGGCTTGTGCTCTTTGAGTTCAATCTCATGGCTTCTGAGATGACTCACAAGCTCTTCTAGCTTCAAGGAGTTCAAACTCCTGGAAAGTTTCAGTGCAGTGACAAAAGTCATCCACTCCTTAGGCAAGTTTTTGATGATCTTTTTGACATGATCACAAGTAGTATAGCTCTTGTTTAGCATTCTGATTCCAGCAATCAGAGTTTGAAACCTTGAGTACATGTCCTCAATGGTTTCACTAGATTTCATCTTAAACTGCTCATATTGTTTTATGAGAGCAAGAGTCTTAGTCTCCTTAAATTCTTCATTTCCTTCGTGCGTCATGACCAAGGAGTCATAGATGGATTTTGCTGTTTCTTTGTCATAGATCTTCTCATATTCAATATATGATATTGAACTGAACAGCATGGACTTCGCCTTGTGATGATCCTTGAAACGCTTCTTCTGAGCGTCTGTCATTTCAGTACGGGGGATCTTCACTCCTGAAGCATCTACTGGATCAGTATAGCCTTCCATGACCATAGCCCAGAGATCTGGGTGAGTGCCAAGGAAATAAGTTTCAATTCTATCTTTCCAGTACTCAAACTTTTCACCATCAAAGACTGGTGCTCTGAGTTGGTTATTGTTGTTGTTGTCAGCGGAAGTACTGGCTTGAGCCATCGTTGTTTTTCACACTAGGTTCTGGATCAACGATCACTATTAAGTGTATAAATCAGAACCAGAGCTCTGATGCCAATTGAAGGTGCGAAAAACACTAGAAATGGGGGGTTTGAATAGAGTTTTTAAACAAAAGTTTCCCCTTTTGAAGTTTTGACAAACTTAAAGATAAGAACTAGGTGCTAAAGAATATGAAGTAGAGCACGCAAGTATTTTATCCTGGTTCACTTGAGATAAAAGCTCAAGCTAATCCAGTCCACCCGTGAAGGTGATTTCTTCCTTCTTCTGATGAAGGCAATCCACTAAAATCAATGAATGTTACAACTACACTTGCAACCTGCAAAGTGACTAACAATACACAAATTTTCACACTAGTATCCTCTCAAGAAGCTGCTCAACCGATCATCTCAAGACTAGCTAAACACGGAACCAAACTTGATTCAGTCCTCTCAAGATCCGACCAACCTTGGTCTCTTAAGGAACTTTACAATGTGTTTGTAAAAGGTTTTGGGTTTACAAGAAATGCTTCTGAAAAGCTATTGGTAAACTCAGATGTTCAAAAACAATGAAGAAATATTGCTAAGAGATTGGTTAGAATGAATTCAGGATTATCTGCAAAGTTTCTTAGCTTCTTTCTTCTATCTTCAGCCCTTATATACTCCAAGGCATTTGATGTAGCCGTTGCTAGGGTTTTGTCCGTTGGAGTGGCAATCTTGTAATATCAGACTGCTAGACTGAACGAGGTAGGTGGCGGGCAGGCTATGACTGTACGATGTGTACTATGACAACGACCTATCCTTTCACCAGCTAACTTATGATCTGGGGTGCTTCGGATGGACGTTGGTGAAGCTTCTGATCATAGTCACACGGAAGCTTGGATCCTCTGACCTTGCAACTTCTGCTTCTGGGCATGTTCCTCAGAACTTCTTAATGCTAGAGCTAGAATAGCTTGGGTCTTCAGAGCCAACTTCTTGCAGATCTTCATAACTTGAGTCTTCTACTTTTGGATCGTTCCTACTGGAACATCTGGTCTTCAGAACTTCTGACTCTGGTTCTTCAAAACCTCTTGAGAGCTTCTATCTTCAGAACTTCTGAAGGATTTGCCACTGTTCTGAGCGAACATGGTAAGCTTTAGAACTCTCTTTTGGTTACCCTTGGGTCTTTATCTTCTGATTGAATAAGCTTGGGTCAGAATCAGAATCTGTTTGTCACAACTAAAAAAGACAAACGTTAGAGTACCATAATTGTTCATCCTCAAAAACCTTAATTGTAATCATCAAAATATAGAGATGCAACCACTTATCAAATCTTGATCTTACAAGGTCCAACATCTCTACAAGGGAATTAGCCTCGACGGAATGGGAGCTTTCAAAAGGGTTACTCCGCATGGGCTTGTTGGCCTTGACGATCCCCTAGGCTTCACTACTGAGCGTTTCGTGGCTGCTGAAATTGAAAAAGAGAAGATGTCAATTTAACATAATTATTTTTGCACTGATTTTCCTTATCCCTTTTTGTAATCGATTATTGTTCTTATTCCTTTTTTAGTTTAATTTACGCATGGTTTCGTTGTAAATTTTTCGCCTTGTGAACGCCTCGTCGCCTTTTAGGCCTCATTTGAATTTTTCGCCTTGTGATCGCCTCGTCGCCTTGTAGGCATCGTTTTTCCTTTCGCGCTCGTGTAGCGATTTTGAAGGTGTGCCAAAGAAACTAGGACTTTTGCTAAGCTTTGAACTAAGGCTTTTCTCCACACCAATATTTCCCGTAAGAGCAGGTGGAGCCTTGGCGGTTTTGTCTCGACAAGGACTTACATTGCTAGGGACCCAATGGCCATATAGGTTTAACCATACTTACGCCTAGTTTATGTTCTCGCCCATATTTCAAGGAGGCCTCGTATTCCCATATTTCGGGGAGACTAAGGGGATAAGGGACCCACCCCATTTTGGGGATAAGTCGTTTTCCCGCACACATCGCCAACGAGAAGTCAGCGCTTCGCGCCGGACTTTTCCGAAGCAATCCCCAGACATCAAGGTCGTGTTTGGATTGCCACCTTCGGGAAATTTTTCCCACCGAGCGAACGTGACATGTTAATTGAGTTGCTATCTGGGTAGCACCGGTTCGCGCCGGACTTTCTCGGAGCAATCCCCAGACATCAAGGTCGTGTTGGGATTGCCGCCTTCGGGGAATTTTTCCCACCGGGCGACCGTATCTTTGCAGTTTGAGTTAGGAGTATTGCTGGTGAATATCCTTTTGTATTTCATCTGTAAAAGATTTTTTTTACATTGAGGGATGCCTCATTAAAAAACTCCCGAGATAGAGAAAAAGAGTGCATCTTTATTTTTGGTCCTATTCCTTCTGATCTGATTCCTCGGCTGTATCTTCACCCCTGTCGCCAAGCCCCTAAGTCAAAGTATTACGCTCTGCACCTCGCCCTTCGTGCCTGACGTACTCGCTACCCATTCACTGTTGTTGCGGAGTTGACTTTCTCGCCAGCTCGCCTCTGATTCACTCTCTTGTTCATTCCATTTGACCTTTTTGTTTTCGAGGATCATTGTTCTCGCCGACTTCCACTACTTCGCCTTAGCCTTCCCTTATTCTTGACGCGGTATGTCGGGCCTCTCTTTCCCGCCTTTTACTTTTCCTGAGCCCGCCTGAGCAGCTCATTTCCCTTTTGCTTGCAACCTTGGCACTGGAGAATTCCTGGGTCCATTTCCCGGCTCATCGCTGCTTTCCCTTTCTGCTCGTTCGGTCCCTTGCTCAAAAGAGCTGGTGCCTTGAAACGCGGAAGTTCCCATAGTGTTACATACTTTGGGCTCCATCTGAAGAGGTCAAAATTGTCCTCTACCAACTTCTCCAATCGCTGTTCGTGTTTGGAAGTGAGCCTGGGCTCGATTGCCAGCACCCCCTACTGAATTTATACCTTTCCAAGTCGTCAATAATTCCAGCCCAGCGCTTCTCTGCCAAGATGTATGTAAATAACCCATTTTTTCCTGCCTTATCACCTTGCTTGCCTTGACTCTAACTGTCTCGTTGCCTTTTTACCTTCCTATCAGTGACCTGTTCTGTCCTTTGCTCCCGCTCGCTCGACCCTTCTCGCTTGTCTTCTAAAATCTCAACCTCGTGGCACCTGTGTCTCTCGCCGGCTCCTTTCTTTCCGTACATGCTGAGACAGTTGTTGTAGCACTCTCTCGCCCTTCTCTGGTCCACCACGATCTTCCCCACTCTTCCGCACATCAGCGGGTATTTCACCGCCAAGTGAGTTGTCGAAATTACTGCGCAAAGGCGATTGAGTGTGTTTCTTCCAATGATGAAGTTATATGAAGCCACAACCTGCAACACTAGGTACCTTACTCGAAGAAGTTTGGCATTCTCGTCGACACCAAAGATTGTGTCCAAATCGATATACCCTCGTACCCATACCTGCTCGCCCGAGAATCCTACAAACGTCCCTATGTAAGGCATCAGATCTTTATCCGTTAATCCCAACTGGTCAAACGCATCCCCATAAATGATGTCAGCAAAGCTTCCCTGATCCAGAAGAACTCATCGCACATTAAAGCTGTTTATCCTTATCATAACAACCACCGGATCATCCTTGTGCGTCTTTATTCCTTCAAAATCCGCCGACGATATCACGATATCTGGATGCTGGAAGCCGAAAGGGGTCTCATATTGCTGTACTGACGTTACTGCCCTTACGTGTCTTCTCCTCGCCGAAGCCGTTTCCCCGCCTCCGCCGAAACCACCTGCAATCGTATTTATTGACCCAACCGGCGGCTCAAGGTCCTTATTGAAGGTCTCCTCCGCCCCCTTTTTCTGTGTGGCCAGTGTTTCCTTTTTGTCAGCGCTTGGGGTACGGCAGCGATCCTCTCTTCTACGATCATCTTGCTGGCGGGCCCCATTATATCGGCTTCCTCGTTGTCGCTCCCCGCTCCAGCGATCACCACGATCACTCAGTTGTGAACACCCCGCTCGGATGAGGCTTTTTTTTCTGAATGGCGTGAAAAATAATATTAATTTGAAAAAGGGGGTGAAAAATAAAAAAATTAGCTGTCTAGGGTAATTTCTGACAAGGAATTTATGTCATTCGTGAGGTTCCTTGCGAATGGTAATAAGACAAATGACAAAGTCAGTACTGAATGACATGAACTGAAGCTTTTTCATGTTGAACAAGAGCCATACGCGAGCATCCTTGCGAATGCTAATAAGACAAGGAGGAATCCTTCTTCCCGATGCATTCTTGTTTGTTGACTGGGGAACAGAGGGCATTCACGACCTGACACGCGAATGGCTGACGGTGTTGTGGTGATGGGTGACACGGTGCAGAGCTGCAGAGGCATTCGCGTCCTACCTCGCGAACGCTTTGTCGGCCATAATGTGCCATTTCTGGCGGTCTCAAACCCCTATAAAAGGACCCCCAGAAATGCTGAAGTTATATTCCATGCATGCTCGGCTTCACCTCTCCAACTCTCTCAATTCTCATCTTTTAAGCCTCATTTCTCAACTCTCAAGTGATAAGTTTGATACCTCTCAAGCTCTACCTACCCTCAAACTCTCTCAAGTCTAAAAGTCTCTCTATTGTTGGTAATTATTTCTAACTCCATCTCTCAATCTTACCTTTCAAATATTTTAGTTTATCATTTGTATTTGAGTCTCAAACTTTATTTGATGCCTAATTTTCGGTTGCATGTAATAACTTCAGGAAGATTTTGTAAATATGAAGCAGTGCTAACTCTCGGCCCAAAAAATCCGACATTGTTGGTGAAGCAAAACAAAAATGTATCGGGATATGTTTTGAACGAAACAAATAAAAAAGTCTTGAAGCTGAGTTTACCCCACATTCCTTTGAATGGTGTCCCAACACAAATCAAACCATATGTTCGACTGGCTGGATTTTACGAGGCCGCTCTAGCTGGTTCTATCAAACAAGACAAAGTGTTGATATCAGCACTAGTGGAGCGTTGGCAGCCCGAGACGCACACCTTTCATATGTCGTTTGGAGAGTGCACCATCACTCTTCAAGATGTTGCCGTTCAGCTGGGACTAAATATTGATGGGCAACCTGTTACCGGGGTGACATGGTGTGACTGGTCCGATCTCGTTATTCGTGCACTAGGAGTCGTTCCACCGGCAGGTGCTATTAGAGGAAGTGGTTTAAACATGAAATGGTTAAACCAGTGTTTTAATTTTCAAAACCTAGGTGCACTTGCGCCGGCAGAAGCTGAATTTGCTGCAAGAGCATTCATTTTGCGCCTGATTGGCACTTTCTTATTACCCGATCACACGGGATCACATGTGCCTCTAAGATATCTACTACTAATAGAGAATTTAGCTCTGGCCTCCACATACAGTTGGGGTTCGGCCGTGCTTGCAACTCTCTATCATGAGTTATGCCAGGCAACCGGTTATGAACGATAAGAAATCGGTGGTTGTACTTATTTGCTCCAAATATTGACTTGGGAATGGATTCCAATGACTGCCCCCGAAAGCATACCAATATTGCCACTCGGCCGCCCCATCGCAGGAAGGTATGCACGTAATTTATAACTAGTTATATTTATTTGTTCACATAAATGCGACAAAATAAGCCTTTAATAAATCTTTAATAAATTTTATTTCAGGTGGGGAGGAAACGTTGGTCGTCAAAAGAATCAAATTGATTTGTGGCAGATCAAAATTGACGAACTGAGAGTTGAAGACGTGAGTTAGTTATGCTAATATTATATTATTTTGATATCTTGTCTCAACCATTTTATGTTTATGTTCTTAATTTTTTTCGTCTAATTTAAATGTGTAGTTTGTGTGGAGGCCATACCCAGATCTTGTTCTAAATTCGCTACCGGAACGGTGTCGGCAAAGTATGCACTTGTGGAGATCAGTTGTGCCAATGATATGCTACACCTTTGTTGAGTGGCACCAACCGGATAGAGCCTTGCAACAGTTTGACATGTTTCAGGGGGTACCAGACCCACCATATCAAATTGATGAAATGCATGACATTTCCTTGTCGGGGAGGAACAGGAAGATTGGGTTACAGCCATGATGCCCTTTATACAGATGTGGGAGCAAAGACACCACAGGACGATTGAGCAACCCGTGGTTAATACGTTAGCTAGCCCTAATGACCCTTACATGAAGTGGTACGCCCAACATTCCATTTGTTGGCTGACGCGCCGGAGTTCGACAACAAGGCAAATTGTGATGTTATATAACCTTTGCTTCTCTTTGTTCCTACGTTCGTAATTTTTGAAATACTAACTTTTTATTTTATTTACTAATTTAGGGTGAACACATTCATCATGTGTGGTATGGACTTTCTGACGTCGGTCGTGGTACGTATACACCTGAAGAAATGCAAAGCCAAGCCGCATGTTGCCTTACATTATGCCACCAGCTTAACAGGATTATTGTTCCTGCCGCGTCAGTTCAACCCATGCCTACTGACTTACCACGTCCCACACGTGCAGACGTACCACCTGTTTGAAGAGATGAAGCACAGGGTTTGGGCAAGAATTTGCAAGAGGTGCATGCTCAAGATGTAACTATACATGGAGGTACTCTACCACCCCGAGATGGTGAGTACTCATTGTATCCCCTACATCATGGTGATTCATACCGGCAGTACTTTTTTGGTGGTGGGTCGAGACCTCCTGCAAATGTGTCAGGGTCATCTGGTAGTTCCCAACACTACCAAGAGCCACATATGCAGATGCCGGAGTCACAACAATATTCTGGCTCACAGCCATACATTCCGGACATGCATTTCGGTGAATCACAGTCACAACAATATTTTCATCAGGAGCCTCAGCCGATTTATGACCAGTTCAGGACACCGGAAATGCAGCACATTGACCCCCAAGGATGGAGCACTGTACCTAGATGGGGAGGCGGTGATGTAAGTGAGGTGTTGGATATCCCCCGAGCTTCAGAAGTGTTGGATATCCCCCGAGCTTCTGAAGTGTTGGGCCCCTGACCATCATTCTGGAATGTTGCAAACCCAGATGTGATTAGCCATGCACAGGCTAGCTTTGTGTTTGACTTGAACCAAGCAATTGGAGTAGAAGACAATGAGCCCAACATCTAACATGGATTTTCTTACGGCCAAGGTAGCCAACATGAGAACGAAGCATAACAGGAGGGTAGGCCATATCGAGTAGCGAGAGACACACCTTGGCCTAATTGCGGAACAGGATCCCACCGAACTCATCATTGATCTATTGTATTGTTTTTTGTTAATTAATGAATAGAAGTGAAAATTGTTAGTTTAATCATAAACTCATTTCTCATCTTGTTCATCATAATTAATACAACCTCATAACAGTTGCGTACTTCCACCACATTATTGGGGCAAACACAAAATCAACAAACACACAACAAACACAAGCAACCCATGTTGGTGATTTTAGAATCATCAATGTATTTTAGTAGTAATGTGATCTACTATAGGCTGATGCAATTACGCGTTAGGCTCGGAATCGAGTCAGGTTAGTGCGGAGTGCACGCTCGGTGAGCCAACGCATAATTGACCGCGAATACGAACCGGGGTCCAAGGGGCGGAGCCCTTGGCTGGCGCCCCGTTCGAAATTTTTTCTGAACAGTTGTGACCCTAGTTTGAAATTGTTTGAACAATTGTGACTTTTCGGAACTATTGTGACTTTTCGGAACAATTGTGACTTTTCGGAACAATTGTGATCATTCGTGCAAACACAACCTTCTATATAAGGTTGCTTGCAGCCTAAGGAAAGACATACAGAAAACCAGAAAACAGAATTCTGAAACAGAAATTCGAACAACACAACATATCTCTACTTTCTTAATCTGTTCTCTTGTGCCAAGAAACAGATTGATTGTCAAGCATTATCCCAACAAAGATTTCGTGAACCCAGGAAATTATAGGGTCGAAATAATTTTTTCGGAAAGTGGACGCTCACGATTCTTGACTTTATCCAGGATTATCACAACCAGATTTCTAACAAACGAACAAATTATTTTACTGATAATCATGGCTGGAGAAGGCGCTGTCAAGGAGATGACTACTAAGTTCAGGAAATTGGACAAGTTTCAAGGACAAGACTTCAGGCGTTGGCAGAAGAAGATGCATTCCTTGTTGAAAACATTGAAGGTGGTATACGTTCTGTCTACACCGATTCCTGAACTTCTGGAGGAAGAAACTGTTGAAAATATAAGAAGCAGATCAAAGTGGGAGAATGACGACTACATATGCAGAGGACACATTCTTAACGGTTTGTCTGATCCTTTATTCGATATTTATCAAAATGTGGAATCTGCAAAGGAATTGTGGGATTGTCTTGAAGCCAAGTACATGGCAGAGGACTCATCCAGTAAGAAGTTCTTGGTGACTGATTTCAACAATTACAAAATGGTTGAATCAAGGTCTGTCATGGAACAATACAATGAACTTCTACGAATTCTTGGACAATTCACACTGCACGGATTGAAGATGGATGAAACAATATCTGTCTCAAGTATCATAGACAAGTTGCCCCCTTCATGGAAGGATTTCAAACACAATTTGAAGCATGGAAAAGACGAATTGTCTTTGGTCCAACTTGGAAGTCACTTGCGCATAGAAGAATCTCTAAGAGCGCAGGAGAGTGACAAGGGAAAAGGAAAAGAAGTTGCTGGTCCCTCGGTTAATATGATCGAGGAGGGTAGTAAGAACAATAACAACAAAAACAAAGGAAAGAAGTGTGCTTTCAAGAACAACAAAGGAAGTTTCGGTTCTAACAAGAAACCGAAACTAGAATGCTGGAAGTGTGGTAAGACAGGCCACTTCAAGAGGGATTTTCGTTCTGGAAAGAAGCATGATAACGCGAATGCAAGTGGTTCGGGAAAGGGGTCTAAGGACCAATCCCAAGAACAAGGATGATGCTATTGCGTGGTGGATTGATTCTGGCGCCACAACACATGTTTGCAAGGATCGTTTCTGGTTCAAGACTTTTGTTCCAGTGGAAGATGGATCTGTCCTCTACTTGGGAGATCATCTCTTTGATCCTGTTGAAGGCAAAGGAAGCGTGGTGTTAGAATTCAGTTCTGGAAAAACTATTACTTTGTTTAATGTTTTGTATGTTCCTAAACTACGTAAGAACTTAGTTTCTGGTCCTGTATTGAATAAGCTTGGATACAAGCAAGTGTATGAATCTGATAAATATGTATTATCAAAGTCTGGTGTGTTTGTAGGATTTGGATATTATAATAATGGTATGTTTATGTTGAATTTGAATGGAGTTCCTAATGATTCTGGTTCTATATTTATGTCTTCTTTGAATGTTACCAATTCATCTTTATGGCATGCTCGTCTAGGACATGTACACTATAAAAGAATGCTTGAAATGTCTAAAGATGATTTAATTCCTGTTTTTGATGGAAATATAGAAAAGTGTAAAACTTGCATGTTAACAAAGATCACTAGGCAACCTTTTAAAAGCATAACAAGGAAATCTGTCATACTTGAATTGATACATAGTGATTTATGTGATTTGCATGCTACTCCATCATTAGGACATAAAAAGTATCTTGTCACTTTCATAGATGATGCATCTAGATTCTGTTATGTTTATTTGTTGCATTCTAAAGATGAAGCCTTAGATAAATTTAGAGTTTATAAAACTAAAGTTGAATTGCAACAGAATGTGATGATTAAAACATTACGTACGGATAGAGGTGGTGAATATTATGATCCTGAATTCTTCCAATCCGTAGGAATCATTCATGAGACTACGGCACCTTATACACCTCAACAAAATGGTGTGGCTGAAAGGAAGAATAGAGTTCTTAAAGAAATGGTGAACGCCATGTTATCCTATTCTGGTTTGAGTGAAGGGTTTTGGGGAGAAGCCATGTTAACGGCTTGCTATTTGTTAAATAGGGTTCCTAATAAAAGGAACAAGACTACCCCATATGAACTTTGGTATAAGAAACGACCCAACTTAACATTTCTACGTGTTTGGGGTTGTAGGGCCGTGGTCAGACTCCCGGATCCTAAAAGGAAAACTTTGGGTGAAAAGGGTGTAGCTTGCATCTTCGTTGGATATGCTGAACATTCCAAAGCCTATAGGTTCTATGTTATAGAACCTAATGACTCGGTTTCTATTAACACAATTATAGAATCAAGAGATGCCATATTTGATGAGAATTGTTTCTCTTCTATACCTAGACCAAAGGACCTTATATCTAAGTCGGATGAACCTACAAAGGATGATCATTCAACTGATGTACCAAGTGAGACACTCGAACCTCGGAAAAGCAAAAGAGCTAGAAAACCTAAATCTTATGGTTCGGATTTTCAATTATATTTAGTTGAGGGATCAAAGGATCAGATTGATAATCAATACTATTATTGCTATAGTATAGAGGAGGATCCAAGAACGTATGATGAAGCTGTGAAATCTCGAGATTCTGATTTTTGGAAAGAAGCAATTGATGAAGAGATGAGTTCTATCATGGAAAATAATACTTGGGTATTATCTGATTTACCACCAGGTTGTAAACCATTGGGTTGCAAATGGATCTTCAAAAAGAAGATGAAAGTCGATGGTACAATTGACAAGTTTAAAGCTAGATTGGTAATCCAAGGCTTTAGACAGAAGGAAGGGATTGATTACTTCGATACCTATGCTCCAGTTGCTCGTATCACTACTATTAGATTGTTGATTGCTTTAGCGGCTATTCACAATCTAGTGATCCATCAAATGGATGTCAAAACAGCATTCCTGAATGGTGATTTGGAAGAAGAAGTGTATATGAAGCAACCGGAAGGATTTGTAATGCCTGGTAATGAGCATAAGGTGTGTAAGCTAGTTAAGTCGTTGTATGGGCTGAAGCAAGCTCCGAAGCAATGGCATCAAAAATTTGATGAGGTTGTTTTGTCTAGTAGTTTTATTCTAAACCAAGCTGACAAATGTGTATATAGCAAATTTGATACATCCGGTAAAGGAGTCATTATTTGTCTATATGTGGATGACATGTTGATCTTTGGCACGGACCAAAATCAAGTTGATAAAACAAAGAATTTCTTGTCATCAAAGTTCTCCATGAAGGATATGGGAGAAGCGGATGTTATTCTTGGTATGAAGATTAAACGGGAGAATAAGGGGATTGTAATTACGCAATCTCATTACATTGAGAAAATACTCAAGAAGTTTAATCATGAAAGTTGTTCTCCGGTTAGTACTCCCATGGATCCGAGTGAAAAACTTATGCCAAATACAGGTAAACCTGTGGATCAGCTCGAATATTCAAGAGCTATAGGCTCTTTGATGTATGTTATGATTAGCACTAGACCGGATATTGCTTTTGCGGTTGGAAAGTTGAGCAGATTTACTAGTAATCCTAGTAGACATCATTGGCATGCAATAACTAGGGTATTCAAGTACTTGAAGGGTACTATGAATTATGGATTGTCATATGTGGGATTTCCTTCGGTATTAGAGGGTTATTCGGATGCTAGTTGGATAAATAATGTTGAAGACTCATCCTCTACAAGTGGTTGGGTGTTCTTGCTTGGGGGAGGTGCCATCTCGTGGGCTTCCAAGAAGCAAACATGTATAACTAGTTCTACAATGGAATCAGAGTTTGTAGCATTAGCTGCTGCTGGTAAAGAAGCGGAATGGCTAAGAAACTTGGTATATGAGATTCCATTATGGCCTAAACCGATATCACCAATTTCTATCCGTTGTGATAGTGCTGCCACATTGGCCAAGGCTTATAGTCAAATGTACAATGGAAAGTCTAGACACTTGGGTGTTAGACATAGTATGATTAGGGAATTAATCTTGAATGGGGTGATATCCATTGAGTTTGTTCGGTCGCAACAAAACTTAGCTGACCACTTGACGAAGGGGTTAGCTAGAGACTTAGTGAAGAAGTCGGTAATTGGAATGGGATTAAAGTCCATTTAAATCTACTACCTATGTTATACCCAATTCCCTTCTAATACAACGTTAGAAGCTGAATTCAATGTGGAAAGATCATAGTTAGAGATTGGAGCACTTGTGTTTATCTTCCCAAGGTATGTGCTCAGACCTGCAAGTGATGGCTAGGTTGAAGTATATCTTCTTAATGGTTCTTTTGGAAAATTGTAAATGCAGGTGCAAGATTAAAAGGATCACCTATGTAAGCATGAAGTTTTGCCGCTTCAAGAAGCTTGGACTTGGCTTCCTATATGCTTATTATTGGATAAGGACACATGGCTTGTAAAGTGTCAAGTATGAATAGTAGAGTGTTGTAGAAACATATGTGTACAGTATCTTTAGATATTCAAATGGGTTGACGGGTTCAATCTTTAAAGACACCCCGATTCTCGAGTATTTGGAATGTGTATTTGTACTAAAATGGAAATTCAATCGCAAGATATTTTCATTTATGCATTTGTTTGATCGTTATATCTGTGTGCTATAAACTGAATAGATCAAGGATTACGCTAAAATGGGGGGGGATTTGTTGGTGATTTTAGAATCATCAATGTATTTTAGTAGTAATGTGATCTACTATAGGCTGATGCAATTACGCGTTAGGCTCGGAATCGAGTCAGGTTAGTGCGGAGTGCACGCTCGGTGAGCCAACGCATAATTGACCGCGAATACGAACCGAGGTCCAAGGGGCGGAGCCCCTTGGCGGGGTCCAAGGGGCGGAGCCCTTGGCTGGCGCCCCGTTCGAAATTTTTTCTGAACAGTTGTGACCCTAGTTTGAAATTGTTTGAACAATTGTGACTTTTCGGAACTATTGTGACTTTTCGGAACAATTGTGACTTTTCGGAACAATTGTGATCATTCGTGCAAACACAACCTTCTATATAAGGTTGCTTGCAGCCTAAGGAAAGACATACAGAAAACCAGAAAACAGAATTCTGAAACAGAAATTCGAACAACACAACATCTCTCTACTTTCTTAATCTGTTCTCTTGTGCCAAGAAACAGATTGATTGTCAAGCATTATCCCAACAAAGATTTCGTGAACCCAGGCAATTATAGGGTCGAAATAATTTGTTCGGAAAGTGGATGCTCACGATTCTTGACTTTATCCAGGATTATCACAACCAGATTTCTAACAACCCAAACATAAAAACAATCCTCAAACACAAGAACATCCCTCACACACAAGAACAACATCTATCTCTGTAGAGAAACAGATCTTCGACTCGATTGAGGCTCCATCAAGTCCATCTCATTTCTTATTCGAGTCGATCTAGGACGACCCTTCGCCCTAGCGGTGGACGGATCTGGAACAATTCGATCCCCTTCCCTCGGTGGCATGTTCAGATCATTGCCAATGGGATACCACTGTCCCTGATACGCATCCAATATGCTCTGGAGCGTATAAACAGGGTCCACTAAACTCCAATAGTCTAAACTTTGATGCATACAAGCAGCGATTGCGTGGTCACATGGATGCTTGAATGTTTGAAAGCGCCCACATTTGCATGTTCTATTGTCCAATCGCAAAGACCAGACATACCCATTGCGATGCCTGCGCAGGTTAAAACCTTCCTCCACCTCAAACCTTGTCCTATCGATGTTGTACGTGCGCACGATATGAGCACCTGCTAGTAGAACATTCTTTTCTATGGCTACAATGACCTTTTTACAAAATATGTGGCCAGCGGCCTTTTCACGAGCTGCTGCCTGACCTCTCTGAACAAAGTAATCCACCATCCTCCCATATGTGCATTTCACCAATGCAATTATAGGCATGTTTCTTGCACCCTTCAACACTTTGTTAACGGCCTCAGATAAGTTTGCTGTCATATGGCCATATCGACGCCCACCCTCATCGCATGCTCGACTCCATGTCTGATTGTCGATGTGGTCAATCCAATCTCGGATAGTTGGACTTATTCCTTGAAACCGGCGGAGTTGTCTCCGAAAAAGATATGGACAAGGCTCGTAACCTGCACATTTTAAAACAAATACAATCAACTTGACATTTAACCAATTCAAGTTTGAATAAATGAAGATACGCATGTGGCTTACCCATATTGATCAAGTCAAGCTTGTGCTTCTGATTCTTGAACGTACGATTAAAATTGCTGGCAATGTGGTGGATGCAGTAAACATGATAAATGTTTGGTGGTTGCCACCCGTTAGCGGGATTGCGTACTGCTGCCTTGATGCCTGCGTATCTGTCAGATATCAAACATATACCCTGTTTTTGGGTGACCTTCATACGTATCAAACGTAGAAACCTTGACTAGGAGCTCAGATTTTCCCCTCGACAATTGCAAATGCAATTGGCAAAACATTGTTGTTCTTGTCCTGTGTTGTTGCGATGAGTAAAGTTCCACTATACTTGTCGTAGAGCCATGTCCCATCAATCTGTATCACAGGCTTGCAGTACTCAAAAGCATCACAACATTGTTTGAAGGTCCAAAACACACGTTTAAATGTCTTCGAAACTACAACTACATTACCATTACAGTCGATAATGTCACTTCTGGATACTGCATAATAGGACCAATGGGAAAACCGAAGCATATAATTCAGCCGTCTAGGGAGCAAGTCATATGACTCTTCCCAATCACCAAAGATCTGTGCAACCGCTCTCTGCTTCGCTTTGCAGGCTTTAAAGTACGATACTTTATACCTGAGCACACCAGTGGTCCTCTCTTGAATAAGAGAAACAGGTACAGTAGGTTGGGTACGTACCATCTCTGCGACATTAGAACAAAATCATAAGTTACTAAGTATTTTTAAGGGTAACAATATAATAATCATTAGAAAAAATTGTACCAAGAATGAATGAACAGATAAAGTCGGATATCATCTTCTTATGGTCCTGCGATGCTATCGTATTGATGCACGTATGCAGACCGCCCCACCTAGTTACCGTCCACATTCAAGTATTTACAAAACACATGGCCCTCAACTTCCAAGAGCATCCATTCGGACATTTTGCCACAAAGTATGTGGGTTTGGATTCGGCCACAATATAAGTTATATTTAGCTTAAAACAATAATGCTTGAGGGCCATCTGGACATCTTTCTTGGTCTCAAAACACTGACCTATATATAATTCATCACCTAGCTACCACTATGTCTGATCATCCCAGCCAGTATAGAAATCTGTCTCTTCATCGGGGTGTTCCCAGTTAATATAAGAATAGTGTGGAGACTCATTCCAAAATGGTGTTGGGACGCCTATAACAAAGAAGATTTATACCAGACACGATATACGGATAAATATAACACCTAAAGAGTTAAAGTGACTATACATACCATGCGTTTCAGGAGAAACATTCACCGGCATCGGTAATCCAATAGGAGGTCCATGATTACCGTCAGAGCCACCCTCGTCCGAGTCAGACGAGTCACCTCTGTCGTCCAATCTTTCTTCTTCATCATGATCATCTGAAGATAAAATCTCCTCACCATCCACATTATCAGTGTCATGGTAGTCATAATTGTCATCCAAATTTACTGTGTCATCACCCAAATGAACAACCTCCTCAACTCCACGGCTACCACCGGCTTCATGAGCGAATGCCTGCTGCGCACTTATCGGATTGGTTGAGGCCGGTATTGATGAACTTCCAGCTTCAGCAATATCAACGTATAACTCGAGCGTTGTCATGGAAGACTGCTGACGAAATCCATCCATCATGACATTCACGTCTTGTGTATCAACTAGCTCAAGAGGTGAAAAAAAGATGAGATTTGAGTTAGTCATAAATCTGCAAATGACTCTAGAAATTATTTGGTTTCTTTGGAGCTTCAACTTCTCATGGATTTTCCTCTTCAAGTGGTCGAATGTGATGTTGCATTTGAGACGCATGGGCCTAGCTTGACCTTCAAAAATGACACCTTGGTTGCCATTGAAAACTCTACCTCTAGAATACACAAAAGCAATGACCCTATCCATGTTTGGTGATTTTTGAGCTATTAGAATGTATGAAGTTTTGGAGAAAATTCGCAAATGGTGTTGAGAAGAAATCTGGTTCGGAGAGCTTGGTTTTATAACTGGGATTCGCAAATTATATTTTGAATGCATTCGCAATAAAGCATTTGAAAGCCTGTCTACACAGCATTCGTTTGCAGGCTCGCGAATGCCTGTCATTGGCTGTCTCCTGTCTCCATGTCACCCATCAGCTATTCATGTCAGCCATTCGCATGCCTTATTGCGAATCCCCTATCTCAGAGCGTGCCAGTGCATTGGGAAGGGGCACATTCCCACATGCACGTTAGGAAGGCAGATTCCTCATTGTCTTATTAGGATTCGTGAGGTAGCTTGCAAATGCCAGACCTGAAAAAGTAGATTCCATGTCATAATTTGTCTCAAAGACTGAAAAAGCACCAGATTCTCCTTGTCTTATTAGGATTCGCAAGGTATCTTGCGAATGGCTACTGTTCAACCTGACAAAGCTGTCGTTCATGTCATTCAGTTCTGGAAAAGTAGATTGTCCTATTACCATTCGCAAGGAATCTCTCGAATGCTTACAAGAACAAGTCAGAAACTACCCCAGATTTTTTTCACCCCCTTTATCCAATTAATAATTTATTTTACGCCATTCAGAAAAAAAAAAGCCCTCGGATGAGCCTCTCGATTTCATTCTTCAGAGTAATGCAGTCCTCAGTGTCATGTCTTGTCGAGCGGTGGTATTCGCACCACTTAGTCTTATCTAACGCTGCCCGGAGCGAGCCCGCCTCTTGCTTGCCTTCCTCAACTGCTTGTGTCGCCTTAACCTCACGCAGCAGCTCCGTCAAATGCGCACTCAAACTTTTCCCTGACTCCTCTCGCCAACGAGAGTCGGCTTGATGCCAGGGTCGGCAGCGCTCGAAATTTTCCTTTTTGGGATACAATGGTTCTCTCGGCACTTTTTCACTCGTAAGCACCTTCCTGTCTCGTTTCTTGCTTCCTTCCGCTTTCTCCTTGCTCGGCTTGTCCTCTGGCGATGCGTCCCTCTGATCGCCATCTTTCTCTACCATCGCGCGTCTTCGCTTAAAAGCATCATCCTCCTCGTCGAGTATGTAGGTGTTTGCTCTCGCCCGAACTTCAGCCATTGACCGGGCCGGCTTGCGACTCAACTTGATATTTAGCTTCCCAGGCTGCAATCCGTTCTTGAAGGCACGGGCACAGGCATTTGGCTCTGACTCCTCAATTTTACCGACGCAGCGCTAAATCGTTTCACATACTGCTTCAGAGTCTCGCCCTCGGACTGGCGCACATTGTACAAATCCTCAATTGTCACTTACTTGGTTTTACTTGCTGAAAATTGGACGAGGAACTTGGATGAGAAGTCACGAAAATTCGTGATTGATCCTCGGGGTAGAGTTGTGAACCACGCCATGGCAGCGCCTTTGAACGTAGCCGGAAACATCTTGCACTTTACAGCATCGGAGGCGGCACTGATTACCATCTTCGTGTTAAAATATAGCAGGTGTTCCTTGGGATCAGCCTTCTCGTTGAATGTCTCAAGGACAATATTCTTCATGTTATATGGAATTGCAACTTCCTTTGCTGCCGCCGAGAACGGCTCGAACTCAGCCACGACCTCAGCCTCACGCACCCCCTCGTCCTACTTCTCGAAACGATAGTACTCCAGTTGTTCTTGTAAGTAGTCGTTTCGCTGGCGGATATCATCAACACTACAAATCAAGCGCCTCCAATCTTGACTGGAGATCGATGCCTGAGTCTCCTCTCCCGAAGCCGGAGGTGAATGCACCGGTGTCCTCTGTTGCTCCGGCGAGGAAGGTGTAGAAGGCAACGGAGGCGTCAGAGAAGGAGGAGGCGGAGGCGGTGGCGGAGGAGGAGGAGTTAATCGATCTGTTTCCTCACGGTGAACCTGCTCGCGTCGCGGCCTACCTCGCACGCGACGCGGTGGCGAAACGTGCCGCCGCTCTTGATCCTCATCACGTCGTCTACGACGTGTTTCCATCGAGCTTCGCTAATGAACCAAAGAATGCAAACCGAAAATCCTGAAAACTGAAGAAAATCGCACAGAAAATCGAGCTTCTCTCAACTGAATCACGATCCACGTAGTCCGGGAATCGAAATCTACCGATCCCCACAGACGGCGCTAAATGTTCTATCCTAAGAACATAGAATAAGGGTATAGTACCCAAAGTGTGAGGAAAGTGATATGAATGCTTAGAGAGAGAAGTTCTAACCGCTAGAGAGAGAAATAGTAACTGAATTTCAATCTTGGTATTTCACAAATGAGTCAAGAGTCCCTTACAATTGGTAACCGTCCCCTATTTATAGGTGTGGAGTTGGGCTTTAGCGCCTTTAAATCATCTTAATGGGTCAGTTGAGCCTCGGGGAAGGAGGCCCAAGTCCTTGGCGGGTTCCCCGCTTGGGGTCAGCGCTCCTGGGCGAGGGACCCTAGGGTCTCGCCCAGTCCATTTACAAAAGAAAACTTTGTCAGTTTCTACATATCCACTAAGGTGCAAAATAGCACAATATTGTGATTACAATGGAGCATATGTGGTGGCAACAGATTCTGGCGAGGGAGACAGAACAGACTTCATCTTGAGCCCTCGCGCCTTCTCAAAGTTAGGACGAAACAAAAATGCATCTGAAGCGCTGAAGAAATACGGTGTGCTTGATGTTGAATATAAAAGGGTCCCATGCACATTCAAGGGAAACAACATTGTGTTTCAGATCAATGAACACAGCAGCAACCCCGGTTACTTCGCCATCGCGATTCTCTATGTTGGAGGAACATCAGATATCACTGCTGTTGAGATTTTGAGGGTATGCATCATAACTATTTGAGTAAAATACATTTACTATCCCTTTGTTTGTCAAAACAACACTCAGCTTCGTTTTTATTTTTATTCAAAATCTACACTCAACTCCTTCTAACAAGTTAGCATTGAGGAGTTATTATGACAAATCTACTTTTTTTTCTTTCCCTTTCCTTTATGTGGTTGTGTTGAATGTATTTGTTGAAATGTGTCAATGAAGCAGAAAGAGTATCGCAAATGGGAGCCTCTACGAAGGGTTTATGGTGCAGTGTTTGACATTGCTAACCCACCAACAGGTGAAATTCGATTGAAGTTCCTAGTGAGTGATGGCAGTGCAGGGTTTCATTGGGTGCAGCCAAAGATTGCAATCCCTGAAAATTGGAAGGCAGGAGCTACATATTCCGCAAAATTAGCTTAATTGTTATAAGAAAGAGCACTTCAAGATCCCAAAAGAGTTATTTGCTCTTTTCCCTAAGGAACTAGAATAATGGGATTCTTGTACTTTCTATATGAAACTACATATATATGGAGTATGAATGAAATAAATGTAGTACTTTTTTTCATTTACTCATATTTGTCTCTGTGGATGCAAACTTTTTTGAGTTTAATAAAAATGTATTGTCAATGTAAAATAGTTTTACATCGACAACAAATTATAACATGTCACGTATAGGAGCTAGGTATAGTTTAAATTTTAATTAAAACAAAAGTATATTTATTAATATGGTGAATATCATTGACATTGCATACACATCTAATTCAACTTTTTTTTTTTCACCAGCCTTGATGTTTTTAAAGTTAATTTGGTAATTAATCGACGTATAAGGCAATCAGCTAAGTGAGATAACTGTTGTAAATTTTAATTAAAACAAAAGTATATTTATTAATATGGTGAATATCATTGACATTGCATACACATCTAATTCAACTTCTTTTTTTCACCAGCCTTGATGTTTTTAAAGTTAATTTGGTAATTAATTGACGTATAAGGCAATCAGCTAACTGTTGTACTCTTTAATTTGTTGGCCATAATTAAGGATATACTTACCAAGGCAGGTGGTACCTTTAAACATCATGATTCTATTGATTACTAGTAAGTATCTATTTTATGTCAATTTAATATATTTGAATTATTTTTTAATACAATTTATAATAAAAAAAGTTAGTATTTAGATATTTATAATTATTTTGTCATTAACGGATTTAATCACCCATTCGAGAAACAATGGTATGTTTATCCCGACAAATGTTTTTTTTTTTTTATTCAAAGTTATGTTCCCATCCTTACCGGAGTCTTGCTTACTTATCACTAGATCAACACCTTATTAGTAGATATTTATAGAGCAAAATACACTCATCTCCCTCAGGTTTTTTTATCTTAAACAACACTACACCACATGTCTATCTAACAAGCTAACATCCTCTAAAAAAATGCTAATAAAATATTCCTTTAACTCAATTAATTATTTTAAATGTTTAATAATAAGTAAAATACAAAATATTTTTTTATTTACAGAATTTTAAGATAACAAAACTTTTTAGCAATAAATATAAAGAAATTTCATTTTTTTTTTAAAGTAAGAAATTTCAAATTAACTTATAGTAAAAGTATATTTAAAATACATTAAACTCAATTTGTTAAAAAGGTACAAAAATATGACGTATTTGCCTAAAAAAAGTGCACAAATATTATTTTTATTATTATTTAAATTAGGGGTGAACGAAATTGTCCTAAAGTTTATAGATTTTGTAAATAAATTAAATATTTTTAGCTATATATAATTTGATCTTAATTAATCTTCAAATTATAAATATTATTATACTAGGTTATTTTGCTAACCAGTGCCTTTGGATTTTTTGTGGGTGTGGTACCTCCATGTCATCTTCAAATGGAAATATGACATGTGTATTATTTTTTCCAAATTTTTCATTTTCATTTGTTTTCTATAAATCAAAAAAAAATCTATTTTTAATTTAGGGAAGGATTTTTCATCAAATGTTTGAAAGTGACTTGTTTTTACCATGAGTAAGATTTAGTTTGAAGATTCAAAGTATGAAACAGATACTGCTAGTTCATCTTCTCTTTGGTTCATCTTCAACCTACCAGGAACCCTAATTTCACACTTCTTCATCTTCAATTCTGCAAAGGGAATCCAAATATCAACATTTACCCAGTTCAACAGTGGCTTCTTTAATTAAATCAGAGAAGAAGAAAGAGTGAGTCAACAATAGAAGCATGGGGGCTTTAACATAAACAGAATGGTACATCAAAAGAGCATAATAGAATTCCTAAACAGAGTTCAAACCAAACACCGAAATTTTTGAAAGAAAGTGCAATAAAGAGGATGATCACCAACTTAGGTTTGGGAACTTTGATGATGAACCATTCACCTGTAGAAGCTGACGACGGTGTTGAGCGGCAGCAATGACGGTGGCGGCGTCAGAGAGTTTCAGCAGAGAACTACTTCACATAGGAGGAAGTGGGTTTGCGTCGGAGGATGAGATGCATAAAGGCCAACGGCGGTGGTGGCACAAAAACTAAATGGTTGGTAGACGAACAGATCTTTGAAGAGAAAAGGGAGAATAAGAAGAGTCGTTCCAATTTCCAATTGAGAGAGAAGTTCGATGGACGATGTTCACTAACTTTTACATTTTTTTTTTGACAGAACACTAAATTTTACATTTAGGTCAAGGGATCAGTTTGCAAATAATAATAACTATATTTTGAGAAATAAAATTATGAAAAAAACATTATGGACAAAATATATTTTCTAACTCATACAATACATGGTATTTTTCTACTGATCCAACTGGGCGGAGGCACAATACCTGTATCAGGGAGGAGGCACCACAGTAGGCACCTTCCAATATTAATTCCTATTCCTGGACATAGGCTTTTCTCGGGCCGAGCCATGAATCGTTTTGAGGCTAAAGTGAGTGAGCTCATGATTTGCAATACCAAGCTCATGCGATTTTCAGTCTGATGGAGGCCTGGAAAATCGTCTACATGTGCAGGTGGACAGCCCCTCTTCGAGCTTTACGACGGATGGTTCAAGGTACAATTGTTTAATGGAGGATGTTGCTAGACTATGGGGTCACATAAAATTTGGTCAGGTAAAGCCCCTTCGAAGTGAAAGAACTTATTGTTTAGCGGGTACGCTAGAATGTCCTCCATGTTCAAGCAAATTTGGTAGGTAGTGAGTTTCAGATCGATGTTTCTACCACCAGACCCCATGAGACGGCATCCCATGTACTTGTTTATTGTGTTGTGGCACGCTCTGCATGTTAGCTGCTTATGTTCATATTCTAGCAAGTGAGGTTGAGTTTGGGAACTGACTTGCGGATTTGGTTGATAGCTCCAATGAGACAATGCTTGAAAAATGTTCTCGCTATTGTGGGTGATAGAATAGACTAATAAGAATAATTTATTTATTCTATTTACTGTAATTACGTTTGTAATTAGGTTTAGTCATAATTATTTAGTCAACTGTATTTTGTATAAATACCCTATCTATTATCAATAATAAGGATGAAAAATATTTCCTTCATGGTATCATTGAGCAGGTTCAGATCCCTCTCTATCTGACCTAATTATTTTAATATTATTTTATTTCCTTCTTCTCCTTCACTACTCTCAGCCGCCACCGCAGCTTCTTCATTGTGCAGCCGTCGCCGCCGCCGAGCCACCGGTAACAGCCAACCCCTGCGCCACTCCCATAAGCGATGCCGCTCGCTCCGCCCGTTCAGACGCGTCCAGATCGTTTCACGATCTCCCCTGCAGCCCCACGCGTCCAGATCCGCTCGGATCTCCCCGGCCCGCACCTCCTTCGCGTCGCCACACCTCCGGCTGCCTCCGCCCGCCGTCGCCTGCCCAAGGACGACCGTCGGCCCCTCGCGCACGCTCTCTTCTTCCAGCAAGGAGCAGCGACGCCGCCCTAGGGTTTGCATCCCCTTTGCAACCCGCGGCCCATGATCTCTCTCCAGATCCGACCCGCTAGCTTCTCCACCCGAGAAGCCTTTCCCAGTGGCTCACCCGGCCCGGTTCACCAGTGAACCTGCCCAGCGGTTCAACCAAACCAGTTCACATCCACAACAGCAAAAAAAAAACCTAATTTTTTTTATTGCAGGTTTTACGGCTGATTCCGCTTCTACCAATGCTTCTCCGACCGCCGCCACCACTACAGTTCCCACACCCACGACGTCGGCGTCCTCCTCTGCCTAGTCGGATTTTCATCCGGCCCTGGCTGTCACCAATATCAAAAACAACATTCCTTTCAAACTCGAGATCGACAAAGATCATTATGCCATGTGGGCTGAACTGTTTGAAACTCATGCTCACGCCACTCAGGTGCTCCACCACAACATTCCTCAAGCTGGCCTAGAGCCTCCTGCGCGCACCGATGCTTCCTATGCTCGGTGGGCCACTCTTGACTCTACTGTCAAACAGTGGATTTATTCCACCATCTGCTTTGATCTTCTCGCCACTTTTATGGAGAAAGGTTCTACTGCTATGGCTACTTGGAACCGTATCGCTTCTATATTTGAGGACAATCAGAACTCTCATGTTGTCGCTCTCGACCAGGATTTCATCTCCACTCGCATGGATGATTTTCCTAGTGTTTCAGTGTATTGTCAGCGTCTGAAACATATCTCTGATCAGTTGAGGAATGTTGGTGCCCCAGTCAGTGACCATCGTCTTGTTCTCCAGTTGGTCTCTGGTCTCACTGAGCCTTTCCGTGCTGTTGCCACTCTGATCCGTCAGAGCGAGCCTTTGCCTCCTTTTCTCAAGGTCCGCTCCATGCTGATTCTAAAGGAATCTGGTCTTGCCAAGATGTCAGGCTCTGCCTCTAGGACTGCTCTGCACACCTCTACTTCTCATCCACGGAACTCCGATGACTCTACTTAGCAGCGCACCACCAACCGCAGCAATCAGGGACACTCTAACCACCGTTCTGGGTCCGGGAAAAATCATCATCTTCAAGGTAGTTCTGCTAAACCTAAGAAGAAAGGTGGCCCCCGCTATACTGGTTCATTTGGCTCCTCTGGTTCCCTTGCTGCAACTCCTTCTCCATGGCTCCCACCTCCGCAGGCATCCTGGAATCCCTAGGGTTGGGCTCCTCCCTCTAGTTGGGCTCCTTCCCCTTGGGGCATGCCTCCTTGTCCTTATCTCACATCTCAGTGGTCGCGTCTCATGGGTCCTCCGCAACAACCCAGAGTTCTAGGTCAGCGTCCTCACACCTACACCGCTACCACTTCTCCAACACCCACTGATATCACTGCTGCCATGCACACCATGTCCTTGACTCCTCCAGACAACACGTGGTACATGGACACCGGCGCCTCATCCCACACTACAACATCTTAAGGTACTCTTACGTCTTATTTTAATTTAAGTCATTTAAATCAGAAACTGATAGTTGGTAGTGGTCAGGGCACTCCAATTCGGGGTTCGGGACACACTTCTATTCCTACCCCTCACAAACCTTTAGCACTCAATCATATCTTGCACACTCCGCGAATTATTAAAAACTTAATTTCTGTGCGACAACTCACTAGTGACAATAATGTTTCTGTTTCTTTTGATCCATTTAGATTCTCGGTGTCGGACTTCCAGACGGGGATGCCTCTCCTGAGATGTAACAGCCTTGGCGACCTCTACCCAGTCACCCGTTCTTCTCATTTTGCTGGTCTTGCTTCTGGTGTCTGGCACAATCGCCTTGGTCATCCTGCTTCCTCATCTTTAAATCACCTTAGGAATAGTAAACTTATTTTTTGTGAACCTTCGAGTTCTAGTTCTGTTTGCGATTCTTGTGTTTTAGGCAAACATGTTCGGTTGCCTTTTAGTTCCTCTGAAACTATTACTTTAAGGCCATTTGATATTTTGCATAGTGACTTACGGACGTCTCCTATTTTAAGCATTGCTGGTCATCGTTATTAAGTTTTATTTTTGGATGATCACACTGATTTTTTATGGACGTTTCCAATTGGTAAGAAATCTCAAGTTTATGAAATATTTACTACTCTTGCTACACTTATTAAAACTCAATTTTCAGTAAATATCAAATGTCTCCAATGTGATAATGGACGTGAATATGACAATGCCTCTTTCCATCGGTATTGTAATGCTAATGGTCTTATTTTTCGCTTCTCTTGCCCTCACACTTCTTCTCAAAACGGCAAAGCAGAACGCAAAATCCTGTTGTGTAAGACCCAGGATTTTAGAATTAAAATAAATTAATTAATTTCCACCTCACGCATAGGATTTTGTGTAAGAGCGAGGGGAACTTGACTTGTATTTAATGTTTGGATTAGCGTTATGAAGAAGAAAGTTCAGGAAATGGTTAATAATAGTTCTATAGTCGCTATAGGTTATAGCACGAGCTTTATTCACTTCCGCCTTAAGGCGAAAGCGTTAGTAAAAGGCTAATCCGCTCTTAAAGCACTGTAGAAGCGAAATTCAAAAATATTCAGAGGATTATAAGAATTTCTCTTATTCCTTTCCCTTACGAGTGTTTCAACACGAAACCCTGGAATGTACAAACGATCGTTTTCGATTCTCGGAGGTTTGCCGAAACTAAAAACCTGATAGCTCAAGAAACCTAAAATAAACGGTTGATGAAGACTTTTTCTATTCAGAGCTTCAAACGAAGATTTCACACGCATACATCTATTTCTTTCGATGTTTCCAATCTTTCTTCAGAAGAAAGTTTTCTCTTCCGACATCTACTGCAAAAAGTAACTTTTCGGGTTAAATCGATTAACACCGTTAGCGAGTCGTTTGCTTAAATTCCAAGAAGCCTGTTTCGAGTTTTGGAATTCTGTTGTCGGATTCTATCTTATAATTCACAGAGGAATGTGCAGGAAAAATTGGAATCGCGAAATTTTTATTTTCCCGCATTTTCCCTCTCCTATAAATAGCTTGAAAAACCAAAAATCCTCACCACTTCACCCATGGAGGCCGCGGCTTGGAGAGGAGATGGAGGAGGAGAGATTTTTGCCGATTCTTGCTTGATCGTCGCTCTGTTCGTTGCTATGCGTAGACCTCGAGGTACTGATGCTTTTCCTTACCTCTGATCGTAAATTCTGTCGCTTTTCTCTATGTTTTTCTGTGCTCAAAGTTTCTAGCTTTTTGTAAAACTGTCCAAATAACTCGATCTCTCTATCTAAACTTATTCCTTGCATGCCCAAGAGCATGTTTAGCGGATTACATTTCGCCGATTCTCGTCGAATCGCCGTAGAACTTCAATTCTGCTCGAAAAAGCCATTTTTGACCCAAGCTTCGCCCTTTAGACTTAAAACTCTCGGCTGAGCTTAGCGCTAGTAGGATTAGTTGCCATAAGCGTCGTTGGTGACGTCCCCATCTAATTTGTTTTTCGAAATTCTGATTTTGAGTTTCCGAGCTAAAAATCTTGACCAAAATACCCTTGTTCTAGTTTTCGATCCGATAATTTTTCTGAGAATTTCCCTGGCCTAGATATCGCCTAAGAATACCTAGGAATTGATTTAGATCGAAGAAAAAGTTCGGAAACCCTATTTTCTAAAGTGACCGAAACCTGTTTGTTAGGGTACCGTGTCCAAAAATAATTTTTGGGTCTGTATGACCTAAGCCATTGCGTAGCTCTTTCAATTGTCGAAATTTTGGCGTTGGTTTCGTGTCATTCCGAGTTCTGTAGCTCGAGTTATGCGCATTTTAGCGAAAACATGTCTTATTGTCCATTCGTGCCTAAATGTCGAACTCTAGAGCTTCAAAAGCTTCTTTTCGTGTTTTGAGAGTGTTATTAGTTGTTTTGGTTCTTAGCGACTAAGCAATGATACTTTGCTTAAGGTTTGGAACGAGTTGAGCTGAGGAAAAAGACTTTGGAGCAATTGGTGAGGTTTCACAACTAAAGAGGACGCCCGGGGAACTTGCTGGGTTCGAGAGCTTTATTTTGGATTGGACTGAGATGTTGAGCTTGGATGAAGAAATTGGCTAAGGTAAGGGTAACTCAGTTTTAGCGCGTCTTTGAGTCTTGCCTGCTTTTTTCGCACTGCATGCGTTTGAGATGAAGGTGTTTAATTTGATTGACTATTAATTGATATATTGACATGTTTTGCAATGTTGTATGCTTGCTTATGTTGAATGTTTTCTAAGGCTTGTGCCAAATGTTTTCTTGAGGCTTCGACCGAGTGAACTTATTGAGACGTGTGTCTCCGTTTTCTAAGAGGCTTCGGTCGTTTACTGGTTTCTGTCATTGAACTGAGTTGGTATGTAATTGAATTGATTTATGTTGGTTGATAATATGAATAACATGTGGTTATCCTGATTTGATTATTGAATTTGAGATTGTTGTTTGAGTGACTACTGAGTTGGATGAGATGTTTTGGTTTGCTTGAAGTGGCAGTGGAGTGAATATTTTCACATGACTGTCCCGTCTTTCGAGGCGTTCTAAAGTGGCAATGAGGTGGGTGTGGTCCCATCTTTCGAGATGTTCTAAAGTGGCGATAAGGTGGGTGTGGTCCCACGCGATTGTCCCGTCCGTAGTGGCGCTAAGTGGCAATGAGGTGGGTGTGGTCCCGCGTGATTGTCCCGTCTTGCGAGACGTTATCAAGTGGTAGTGGAGTGGATATTTTCACATGACTATCCCGTCTTTCGAGGCGTTACTTAGTGGCAGTGGAGTGGATGTTTTCACATGACTGTCCCGTCTTGCGAGACGTTATTGTTTGATTGATATTGTTGAGGATTGTCGATATCTGATTTGAAGTTATATTGATGAAGTTTTTGATATCTGGTTTGATGTTATATTGTTGAGGTCGTTGATATATGGTTTGATGTGATATTGTTGGGGTTGTTGACATCTGATTAGATGATATAGATTTAGGTTTTTGTTATTCGATTTGATGTTATATTGTTGAGATTATTGTCATATGATTTTATTATATACTGTGGAGGTTGTGGATATCTGAGTTGTTATATGCTGTCAAGTTGATGTCTGAATAAATGTTACATTGTTAAGTTGTTGATATCTGAATTAACATATATGTTGTTAAGTTATTGATATCTGAGTAGAAATATTGTTGAGGTTGTTGATAGTTGATTTAAATCTATATTGTTGAATATATGTCGTCATCTATCTTGAATTAAGTTGCTAGTTTATGTACCATGATATGCACTTAAATTTGAATAGCATGCTCTTCCCTTTTATACGTGGTAATGGCATGGAGTTAACCCTTTCTATTTGCTACTTGTTGTTTGGGCGTTTAACGCTATTAGGCGATGGATAATCTTCGATGGAGCTTGACCTTCATACGAGTCGGAGAGGTGAACTTGAAGAACTGTGGAAGACTCGAAGAATAGAGTCGGGTGTAGAATTAGAGCCTTGGGTTAGAGAGCTTACCCTTATTGATTTAAGCTTGCATAAAGATTTTAGGAATTTATATTTGGGGTTTCGGGTACTCGCCTTGTTCAAGGCTTGATGTAAATCCCTTTGTAGTTGGGAGTATGCATGACATGTTTTGGAAATACATTTGAAAAGGAAAAAATATACTCGTGTTTATACATTCTTTTGGAAAATATTGCATATTTATTATAATAGGTTACTAAAGTGACACCCGAAATTCGGGGCGTTACATGTTGCATCCACAATTTACTTCTGGAGCTCCACTTTCCTCTCTCTCAGGCAACATTGGTCCATTGTGACAATGTTAGTGTCATCTACCTTTCTGGAAATCCAGTGCACCATCAGCGTACCAAATATATAGAGCTGGATATCCACTTTGTTCGGGAAAAGGTCGCGCGTGGCCAGGCTCGCATCCTTCATGTTCCTTCCCGTCATCAGATTTCGGACATTTTTACCAAGGGCCTTCCTCGGGTTCTCTTTGATGATTTTCGTTTCAGTCTCAGCGTCGGTGAATCTCCAGCTTCGACTGCGAGGGTGTGATAGAATAGCTTAATAGGAATAATTTATTTATTCTATTTACTGTAATTACGTTTGTAATTAGGTTTAGTCATTATTATTTAGTCAACTGTATTTTGTATAAATACTCTATCTATTATCAATAATAAGGACGAAAAATATTTCCTTCATGGGAACTATGGAAGAGACGAAAAATTGTTGAAAATCCATCATGTTTTATATCTTGCCGTGAGGTGGACTGTCTAGCGGGATCTGACTGATGATGCTAGTGCTTAATCCTTATGGAGGAATCGGCTTGAATCTTGGTATAAAAAACACTTTTGGCCCCTGATGTTTTAAGTTTGTGCAAATTCTGCCCCTACTCTATTTTTATCGATGTTTCTACCCCTCATGTTTTCAAACAGTGCACCGTCTACCCCTCCGTCAGTCAAATGTTAAAAAACTAACGAAATTAGCTGATTTGACTTTTTTTTTAAATATTTTTTGGACTTGTCACGTGGAAATTACAAGTGAAATTGAAAAAATGAGGTATGGGAGATTCAAACTCAAAACCTGTAAGTAGCAAAACATGCATTTAACCAGTTCAGTTACATACATAATTGATATATACATCAAGAGAATTTAATTTATATCATTTCCTTGATCATCATCAACTTCATATACTCCTCTTCATCTCTCCAATCCACTCAGGAACCTCTCCTGAGAAAGTCTGACTGACGGAGGGGTAGATGGTGCACTATTTGAAAACATGGGGGGTAGAAAAGTCGACAAAAATAGGGTAGGGGCAGAATTTGCATAAACTTGAAACATTAGGGGCCAAAAATGCTTTTTAGCCTTAAAATTAAATGGATGCATCATTTGTAGCTGATGATCAGGCGACATGATTGCTTGTATTTACTGTGGTAAAGTCCTTGCGTGCACATCAGTGTCGTTTTTGAAACGAATTACCTACAACGTTTTCAATTCCAATAAAGTGAAGACTTGGAACTTGTATTATTATTCTTCTTCACTACCGCAAGATTGATTCAATTTGTCTTTATTGTGTGATAAATGTTCTTTAATTAATGTGAGACGTCAATTTAATGCTATGGCTGACTATCTAGCACAAAAAGTTAGGTCTTTTAGGCTTTGTTTGGTTAGGAAAAAAAAGTGAGAGAAAAAAAAGGAAAAGAAAAGAGAGGAAAAGGAAAGTAAGATGATCTTTTATGTCGTTTGGTATGAAAGAAAAAGTGGAATGAAAGAAAATAAGTTTATGTCAAATTACTATTCTACCATTTACAGGGCCGGCCCTGCGCCTGTGCAAGCAGGCCCACAGCACAGGACCTCCAAAAAGAAGGGGCCCAAAAAAAAATTTCATTAAACTTTCCTCTAAAATAAAATTTAGTTATAATAATTAATGTTCAAGATGTTATTAACTACTTGAGTTGGTCTAATAGTTAGTAACTGTATATGTTACTTTTATGTACCGGGTTTGCCAAAAGAACCAACATAATGGTTTTGATGAAATTTCGAACGTTAAAATTATTAGGGGTCTATTTTTATTATTTACCCAGAGCTTCCAAAATCTCGGGACCTACCCTAGCCATTTACATATAGTTTTAAAAAATAATGGACATCTCTCATTTTAAAATATGTTTTCGAATTAAAAAAATATTCATAATTTTTAAAATCTAATAAAAAGGCGAAGGCAAGTATCCATTAGCTCACTATAAATGAAGTGTTGAATAACCGTAAAAAAACTAGCTTATCAAAAAAAAAACCGTAAAAAAACTACTCCAAAAATATAATTCAGGTACTATTTTTTTTTCTTGAAATACTTATTGAAAACTTTGTCGCCAAAAAGACTATAAAGTCCCTATTACATTTTGCGCGGGAAGAGAAAGTTATGTAACTGTTGGCGCTTCGATTTAAAGCGAAGATAAAGAGAGAGAGTGGAAACATTGAAAAAACAACACACAGTCACAGACTCACTTTTCTCACACACTCAACCTCGCCGCTCGCTGCCATGGAATCGCCGCCATACGACACCGGCCTTCCGGTTGCCTCCACCGCTATCGTAATGGTGACGCCGCCGGATACCCAGGATGACACTCAAGACGGCGCTCAAGACGTTTTCCACACTCCGCGTGAGGACTCCTCGCTCACCTCGTCAGACAACCAGCAACCGACGGTGACCGTCGACTTTGGCGTCGTCCACTGCTCGGTCAGCAAGGTCTTCGATTCTGGAACCCAGGGGTTCGTTGATTTAGGTGGGTTTCCAGATGAGTCAGAGTTCATGGATTTGGGAAAAGACTCTGGATTAGGGTTTCCCGAAGCCGCCGACGAGATCTCACCTGGATCCGGAGGAGATGGTATGGGCGAGATTCCTGGAATTCAGGCTGATCAATTTGGGGTTTCTGATGCAGATGCAGAAAATCAGGTTTCTGATGATGCTGATGCAAAAAATCAGGTTTCTGGTGATGCTGATGCTGAAAATCCCAGCAATCTAGATGGTGAGCAAATGCCTGAGGATGAGATTTGCATAGAGGTTTCATACGACGAAGATTTGGGCTCTGGGAAGAAATCTGAAACCCTAGCAGCTGCTGATTTGGGAACTAAAGCATGTGATGACATTGACAGGGATGGATACTTGACTGAGAGTGAAACCTTAATTTATGAGGTCACTGAAGATTCTGGAAAGCGAGGCGGGAGCGATAAGGCCACTGAAGATTCTGGAGAGCGAGGCGGGAGCGATAAAGAATTGGTGCAGAAGCGTGCTGCAGAAGATGAATTGAAATCTGGTCCGGAGAAAAGGAAGTTTTCTGGTTATGATGTGTTGAAAGTCATGGCGGAGAACAATGCTCATAGAAGTAAAGATGAGCCTACTCTGTCTCTGTTGGAAACGGCGAGGCTTATAGGTATAACATTTCCTCGGCCGAGGTGGTGGCCGAAGAATGATGATAGGTTTGCTAGTGGGTTGTTTCTTTTTGAGGAAACTTCTTAAGGTTTGATGCTTTGTTTTGTTCTGAAAGCTCAGACAAGAGGAAATGAAGCTGTCTCTCATGGTTATTTTGTAATGTATGAGGATTCCTAATTCTCTTAATAGTTAACATCGAATGTTCTAGGTGGCTAGGTGCTATTGTGGACACTAGTAAGTAGTAACTTGCTGTCATTTTGTGAAATTAGAATATGTAAAACGAATATTGCTGGCTTTGTTTATGTACATTGCTTTAGGATGCTTCATCTGAAACTGAAGTTAGTGTCGTCTTCTTTTGGTTAAATATTTGGTTAGGAATTTCTCATAATCATGATGTTGATATTACAAGTGTGTTTTTCAACAAAAAATCAAACATGCACCAAATGTCAAGAGGTTCTAGTGCTTGCTGTCCTAGTTATAAACGCTCAATATCTGAAGGGATATCAATTTTACAGGTGAAGTCAGAGTACCTACGACAATTTTAATGTCGCAACCATATTGTACTAGCACTACAGTATACATAGATAGGTGGAATCAACTTAACTTTCCTATCAGATTTATACAAGGTTTTGAGTATATAATCACTCTCACCCCTTGCTAAAGATAGTGTCTATAACTTGTATCATACACAAATACCTTTTACACTGTAAGAGATGTGATAATGTGGTTGATATCTAATAGAGCTAATTTTGGACCTTCATTGAATACTTTAAACCCTTTAAATTTGTCACATTATCATGATCTGGCTGCAAAAATGATTTTCTACATTATTCAAACTTCAAGCTTAAGGACTAAAGGGAAAATCTATATTAGAGGTTTTTAGGTGTATGTATAAACTTGTATTAAACCTATGTATCACATCAAAATAAAGTACCACTATATACTGTGTATCTTATGACATGTTAAATTCTTGACCTAGCAATGCTTAGAGCAAAGTACCTGTAGAATGCCAATACATGGACAAGAATAGAAGGTAATATGCAAATAAAGTTCAGACAGTAATTGTCAACTTCTTCCTCATCCATTCTATAAAGCTGTCATCTTTTTTATGGGGGTAATTATAGGGGGAAAAGGGTGTCACATAATATCCACAAAACATAAACTACAATTGCATACAAAACTCCGGATATTATCGCTCCGCATTTCATGCTATATGTTACAGTCTATTACCAACCTATACAAATAAAAAGAGACCCATCCAACTTCATCCTCTGGCAATCCAAGCTCAAGAAGGTTGCAAGGAAAAAAATAAAGCACAACCACCATATCCAGTGTACATGGATTTTAGTGTTTAAGATGCAACGTACGCACAGACCCTAACCCCATAGCGGTCCGAGTAACCTATATTAAAGATAAGTTAAGGATGAGAAACATGGGAATATACTGAGCTACTACTGGTGCTGGCATGGACACCAGGAGCTTGAGGTTGGGTGGAGGAGCTCTGCTTGTGGAAAAGAGCTGTTAGATGGCACCTCTAGCAGCAAATCCTGATCAGAACTCTCAGCAACAAAGTTCAAAGAATCCAGCATGCACAAGCTACCATCACCTGGCAATGCAAATAGGCTTCTTGGACTGCAGTTAGAGCCTTCTTCTGCAACTTCTTTGCCTTCACAGCTAGCCTTTATGGTCACCCTCTTGGGGCTCCTCATTGTCTTCAATTCTGAAATTTGCAGAAGAATGATTAGTTAAATCCTAGAGACAAGCGGAAACCAAAAGCTCAGTTCTAATTCTACATTCAGTTCTAATTCTACATTCTTAACTAAAGGACAAGAATAACACAAATGCACTGATGTATGTGTTTCTAATACGAACTCAAAGAAGAGAATTATAGAATTGGTTTTCTAACAATCTCAAATTAGAAGCTCAACATATCTACAGCATTTTGCAAGGTAAGTATGTGAATATTTTATTTTTCATTCAAGATATAAGATTTTCAGCAAACCTGGAAAGTTCTGATTCTGGCTGTACCGCAATCTCTTGACATTTGCAACATTACTTGATGCCATAGCAGTAGATCCCAGATCAATACATTTTCCAGCTTGGTTTCCACCTTTCTGCACCAGAGAAGGGTGTGGTATTAGGAGTGTTTAAAACTTACTAATCCAAGAAAATTAATTGGAAAAAAAAGAGTAAATGATTAGATTAGTCAGTGGATCCAATTTGAAAACCAATTCAATTCAAATTAAATCAAAATTTTATGTACTTCTTTCAAAATAATATTCACTTCAAAAAATCACATTATCTATCTTTATTTCCTATTGTGCCTCAAATCAAACTCAACTCCCTCTCTCTTTGATTTAAATATGTTGTATGAACAATAATATTGACAGGTTGCTTTGTTTCTTCAAAAATAATTCATATTCAATCAGCAATCATGAGCACCCTGACATTAGCGAAAGATATGTTAACTTGAATCTATGACAAAGATACCACACCACACCCCTAGATGTAATAAGTGTTTAATAACTGTGCACTGACTTTTTAAACTGATCCAATCAGAACTCATTTATTTGTTTTGTGGTAATTAAATGATAATCAAAAAGATCCTAACTAGAAAATGTGGAGTGATATAACTCTTAACACTCTCAGTGTATGTAAACTAAATTCATGTAATATCCAATGAGTATCAATATGCAAAAGTTATTTATCGACATAAAATCATTGATATCTAGAAAACCAACACTAACCTTGAGAGAATTATAGCATTCTACCCATTTTGACTTTGATAGATTAGATAATGCAAGCCTTTTTAATGTCTTGCAGGCTTCAGGTTTTGCCCCTACCAAAGAGATATCAAAGACACCTTCCCCAAGAAGTTGCTGAAAATAACTGAAGTTCTCCTTGAATTGAAAGCTATCGAACATGATTTTAAGACTGCACATACAACAACATAACCCGTGAATAACTTCGTATTCAGTCTAAATATCTTCTATAGCCTGAACAGTTGGATATCAGATGCTTTGCAAAAACATTTTTTTATTCTTGTTTTCAAATAATTGAAATATTAAAGCATCAAGTGGCAGGATATTGGAAGTTAAATGGATGCTTTTGTACATTAATTTGAAAAATTCTAATGCAATGATTCATTCACATCACACCTCATTTTCTCGTCCATCCCATCACTAGAAAATATCCGCAACTTCTACTGCCAACAATTACTAAAGCAAGTTGAATTCAAAGAGACTCTAACATATTAACCACCTCAAAAGACTAAACAAGCCAATAAAAGGAAAATGAAATCATGGCAGCAGTTGCACATGATTTACGTAGAACAAAACAGAGGAACAGGCGGCCGGCGGGGACAAGAATTTAAAAGCAGTCAGAGATCATGCATTCTAAGCATGCCATACATTCTAATGCAATGATGTCTCAAATGAATGCCTTCAATTTTCTTGAAACAACCTTCACACCAACTTTGCATTTAGACTCTGTATTTAGTATTTACGAACTACCCTCCTTCTGAGAAGACAGAAACGAAACCTTATCTTCAAGGATTATGGCTTAAAAAACAACATCGAATGAGTATTCGATGATAAATAACAATAAAACTCAGTTACCAAAAAACATTGACAATAAAATCTGATAAGTGATAACACACAAGTAACAGATTCTAACCTGTCAGGAAGTTTAGCAGTATCAACCACAGGGAGATACTTCAGTAATTGCTGCTTCTCTTCATTTGTCAAGTTTCTTGAAAACACCTCATAGTTCACTACATCCTAATCAAGCACAATAACAGTTACATTCAACATTCAACAATTTGATGGACATGAAGCTTTTACCATAATGTATATAATAGTGATGAATGTGTATGCTGAACAAGACAACAATTAGGACCCATCAACATGAGCATATTGTTTATGGAAAGGATACAATGCCAGCTCTGAAAATGAATTTTGAATCATATTTGAAATTCAGTTGCTATCCCGAAAGCCCCAAGAGTAATTATATGAACCAAGAATTTAGAAGATTCCAAAACAGATTATATATAGGTTCGGTGTATCAAACAACTTAAGCCCAATATTGTATTGATGAAGAACAGATTCTGATGAAACATCTCATTTGCATAAAGATGATCTTATTACATATTACAAGCAGAAAAAAGAAAAAAGAATACAGATATGTAACTCACATTTAAATCTATTGAGCATAGTGATGAAACATGATTTCCAGGAACATCTAGTTTTTCAAGCTGAGACTTGCCCCTGAAATTAGAAAATAAAGAAATCTTAATCGCTGAAGTACTGAATAGTTCAATCTTTGTATCACTTCTCCAAATAAATTTCCACACGCATGTGTCTAATATATTTCCACAAAGACACAGGTATTAAGACAATCCATAAACATGTTAAGATCCGCATACCACTTTTGGGGAAAATACCAACATGAATTTGACTGTCTTCAGAAGTAATGGACAAAATTGAACTCTTATAATCATATTAATAATCTTGCATAACCGGCTAGAAATAATGGAAGACTATAAAGTGGTGTAGGAAAACATGCCTTTCAAGTTGCTCCAGTTGGATTGTATGGCCAGCAGATTTTCTAACCTTTTCAACACCCTGAGATGAGAAATTCATGCCACTGGAATCACTATGCATAGGAATGGTACCAGAATATGAGTATGCCTCACTCATTAAGCATTGTTTATTATCAACTGAAAGAGAGCTAGCCTCAGACTCTTCTTCCCGAGCTATGGAGTTAGGGTGCCTGATGAGAATGCTTCCATGTCCTATCTCAACAGAGACCATCGGTGTTTCACTCTCAAAAAGAAGCTCCTCTTCAGAAGTAGCAGAAAAATAAGACTGCTGTTCATGAAGAATAGAACATAAGTCTTTTGTGAGCTTCTCAACAGATGAATGCTTTGGACGACCTGCACATGTCCTCTTTTTTGAAGGCACCACCGTATCCCAGACGACTGACTGAGCAGGTCCTGAATTAGCCAAACTATCTACATTAGAATTGCTTGCTTTTATTGAAGAAATAAAGTGCCTCTTTTGAAAGGCACTAGATTAAACATTTAGCACAAATACATCAAGTAAAAGTTCTTGATCCAAGCAAACCAATGATGAAGAACAAGACAGGTTATGTCACATGTAAAACTTGTCATTTTACTCAAGAAATATCAAGGGAATAATACAGACAAACAAACACAAAATAGAAATACATAGTTGATAAGCTATATCTGATTGTTAAACCTGCCATTTTAATTGATTTGAGACACAACTAGACCTTCATTGTAGAAAACTCTTTAAATCACTTCTTGAATTCTGCTTTTCAATAAAGAACACTAATATGTACAGAACGCACAATTTGAAGCAAGATTAACTTGTCTTCTTTTAGGAAAAGCAAGGACTTGTAAGTTGATCTGTGATTCCACCATTTATCCTTTTCCTTTTTCCCCCATTTCATTATCCATTTCTTCATTGTGATCAGGTAAATCAGGACTATCATTAAGATCCATACTATTTCAATTGAATGGATAATGCTTCCATAATCAGTTATGAAGAAAAATCTTCCAATGATATTAGCAAACAGTAATGCTCCAACCTGTCAAATCACTAGCATCCATGCCACCAAATTGAGCACAGCTCTCTGAGTTAGAGATGGCTGACCCTGAACTTGATCTATTGCTAGTATCTTCATCCACAAACTTTTGGAATCCTTGATAATAATCAGGGGTAAACCCTCCAGATGCAGCATTATCATGGTTCAGCTTTCTTTTCACAAATTTCACTTCTTTGTTCTTATTTAATGACATGTTCTTTAGCCTGGAAACCCTTTGATCGTCATTATCAACATTGTCTGCCCGAGAATGTAAAGGGGTATAATTTGCAAGTGTTCCCTTTGTCCTCCATCGAGATCCACATGCGTTGCATAGTACTGGCTTCTCAGGTGGCCCATTACGCCAAAGTGGTGTGCCTGTTGCAAGGTTTATTTGTCAGAAAATCTTTAAAATTTAAAAACCCTTGTAAACAAAGAAGAAAGATTATCTATTGGATTGACATTAAACAACCACATATTCATATTTCCCAGATATACCAGAAAACTCAGCTCAACAAACATCTTAAGGTTGTAACATCATCTATCAGTATTCATTATCATAAGGAAGTAGTCATTCTTGCATGAATTGTTGACTATCTGTCTGTTATTGGTGGGCTTACATATTTTCAATAATACATAGCAATAATATTTTGCAAGGAAAACAAGACATTGGCGTAGCCCATATTCCTCAAGCAGATATTATCAGACTCAGGTTAAGACACTAGTAAACTGGTACTGAAGACAATGCTTGCATTTGAAACAAACCAATTGACAATTATCTGCTATTGAGGCATAAATGTTAAGGCAATCTGAATGAAACATACTCATTTTCTGAGATAGAAATAGTCATACTCAAACACTGGTCTAGAGTTCTTGAGTGTATACCAATAGTAATAACTTCAGCACGCACTTGGAAACCGTTTTCAACATATCAGAAAAGCAATGAACATTAAGGCATAAGTTGCAGGTGTAGTTCTATTGAGGTGATCAGTATGAACAAAAGCGGCTGTTTCACATTGAGAAAGCTTGAAAATATGATAATGAACCATGGTGTTTTATTTTTATTTTTCAGCCAGAAGGCAGGGGTAAGGATGGATACAATGCAGGGATCAATATCCAATGGTACAATGAGAAGCTACTACATAGAGAAAATGCGAACAAAACAACAAACGAGTGGCTTAGCTATCGACATTTTACAAATGCACAATTATCCTCCCTTCTTTTCCCCTTTTTCTTATGTTCACATAATCCAAATGGGAAGAAGTGAACCGTGAGTTAACATTTTTTGATAAACACATTCAACAGCAATGGGTGTTCTGCATCCAAGCTTGATTTTGCACCAATTACATTTGATCATGCTTCAACCATAATCAAGACAAACAAAGACCCACCAAAGGAATGACAGACAACACATCAAAGGAGGAAATCAATACAATTTTCAAGAACTTTCAATTCCAAATATTGTAGCCAACAACAATACTTGTACTCTTGAATTTCACTACATCCAGAAAAACATCACACTGATTTTTTTTTCTAGATTGTTTATACATGTCAGAATCTCTATTTTATCAAAATCACTTTGAATCAAAAGAGGACAAATTTGAAAAGGAGGTCAATACTCAATAACACCCAATGAAAAAACAGCAAACAAAAAATTGTGTATTGGAGAAACAAGAACTCACTTGTAACTCCACAGTGATAGCAAGGCCCTTGCTTCCCCATGTCTCAATCTTTTTTCCAGAAATGAAAGGGGGAAAAACAAGAAGAAAATTTGCAGAAAATAATTTATATACAAAAAGAAAAAGTTGAACACAAATGAATTTTTTTTCTGAAAATAATAACAGTCCTTTTCGAAGCCTTATTTACGGCGTTAAGAGTAGTGGGTGTTGAAGGCTTGATTCTGCAGCAAACCCAGAAGATGGTTTGCAAGGAAAAATCAAAAATGAAAAAGCAGAAGCCAAATGACCCACAAGAGTTTTGAGTTTTACAGTCTTTAAAGGTTGGTAGTTTTTTCACACAAATCAGGTAGAATTGCAGAGATTGCAATCTGGGTATTCTAGCTGGGAATCTGTACAATCCAATGGAAGAGAAAAGAGCATTGGAGGAATCTCAGAGAAGAGAAGAGAAGAAGGGAAGGTGCAATGGAAAGAGAGAGATGAGAGAGGAAGGTCTCTGTGTTGTGTGTGTGTGTGTATGTGACCTCTTAGTTGTTTTGTACAAGAAGTAAATCTTCAGCTTTTCTTTATTTTTATTTTTTATTTTCACCCACCTTCTCTGTTCTCTGTTTTTATTATTTTCTTTTTAAATTGTCTTCTGTTGTTGTTTTTCTTGAAAGATTTCTGTTTTCCTTTCAATTAACTTAATTTTTTTTTGACGTTTCAATAAACTTAAATTTTTAAAAACTTGAATGGTATTTTTGATTTGTCATATAAAAAAGAAAGAAGAATTAAAGGGGTGGCACGGTCAATGTAAATAGATTTTACACAGTCATTCAATTGTATTCACCTACGTCATAAATAATATCTTTGTTGTAATTAAAATTTAAAATGAAAATTATTATTTCTCCTATTGTGGCTTGTTATGATTGGTTGTCCGTGTAAAACTATTTTACACTAACAGTGCATATCCATTAACATAAAGTGATAAGACCGGGAATCCGAGATATATGGATTGGTATTGGAATTTTCAATGATCAATTTTTAGTGGGTGTAATTTATTTTTTCAATATTAAAAATATTCTGAATATATATGTTCAGTCACATTACGATAAAAATGAGTCACTTCAACCAACGGTTAGTCGAGTGGATTTAAGCATACGCCCTTATAAAGACAATTGCAAGATTACCTACACTTATTCATTATCTCAAAAGTCATACATGAAAACTTGACCAAGACTCTATGCCTCAAGTATGGCTCTCATAATGCGTATAAATACAAGTACCTCCCCTGCCATGTTAAAATCACACCACCGTACCGGAAGATTCATTCAAAATTGTACAGTACCGTTAGAGATTAATAGCATCCACTATCATATATATTGAAAGAAAGCCTATATTTTTTTATTAAAGTCAGGAAAAAAAATCATATATTGTGATATTGAATTTGTGCAAATTTAAGAAATATAAGAATATGCACTGATGGTGTGAAGTTTTTTTACACCGTCAACCAATCAGATTTCAAGGATATGAGAAAATCTCTTTTTTTTTTAATTTCATTAATTGATGTGACACATCCTTGAAATTTAATTGATGACGATGTAAAAAACTTTACACGTCGGTGGATCATTATTTTTCTCTAATTTTTATATATTGATAGTGTAAAATTATTAAACTATCAATCAATAATAATTCATGAATGTGTTACATCATCATTTAAAAATATAGGATAATTTAACTAAATGAATTAAAGATTGTTTCTTCCACACCTCTACAACTTTATTGGGTGAATGTGTGCATATGTACCATTTTTCTCAAAAGTAATAGTAATAGTTAATAAGATATCAACGAGGATAATTTTGTAAAATATTTTCTTTTTGTGAATTTTTACCAAGACAATTATTTGAATATACATAATAAGTTATCAACACAAAAAAAAAAACTATTATTTTATAAGTTCCTGATTCTTAAGTTATTATTAATTATGTATCTTACTTTCTTAAAAAGAAACTGATAGGAGGAATATTAATGTATAATATATTATTGCACATATCCTGTTGACTATGGACTTTCTCTGCTTTGCTTTTAATTTTTCAAATCCTCATCAAATATAAAAATTAAAGGCTACCCGATCTGGTCATATAACAGTTTCAATTCATTAGAACAAAATATTAGGACCAAGGAAAAACAATGAAATGAAGCCCATAACTTGAGAAACACCAAAATAAAAGGGTGAAAGAAAACAGAGATTTCTGCATTCCCTAGTTTTCTTCCTGATAATGGTAAATGAAAATGTTTATCCATAATTTTATATTCTCTCCCATGTATGATGACATGATATTCATGAATATTTAGTGGGTCTTTATGAGAATAAAAGGAATAATATAGGGTAGCAATACATGTGTGACTATTTGTTGTCACAGACCTAATCAAGACCGTTGATTAAGCCAGGACGGTTGATATTAGGGTCCCACCAATAGTGATGTGCTTTTGCTTTAGTCAGGTCTTTAATTTGGGTTCAAATCAACGGTGATTAAGGAGGCTTGTGACATAGCCACATGAATCTCAATCATTCAAAGCGAATGCCAAGAGATGATAGATCAATATTTAAGTTAAGGAAAAGCAGACCACCAATATAAAAATAGCAATAAGAACCGGTAAAAATGAGATATCCAATTGCCATTCAAACCCATTAAACTTTATTCTCCAAACCAAAGAAAGAAAATGTAAGCTCAAGTTCTTTAAAAGAAAATGTGACAGTGAACCCATGATAAGTAGTGGGTATCTCATGAATTTGACAAGTTTGGTGTGTTGTGAATTTCCTCTCTTTTTTCTTTAGTCCAATGTGTTGTGAATTTCCTTATCTTATAGTGTTTCTTTCCCCCTTTAATCTAGGATCGGAAAAAGGGGTATGGAGGATGGAGAATGGAGCATGTGTACAAGAATTATGTTTGAAAAAACTAGCATACGATCATAGACCTTTAAAAATATTTATTGTTAACTTTTGGATAGTTTTGGACAACTTGATAAGGAGCTCTGCTAGGGTTTCATGGAAGAACGTTTGGTGGTGGGTCTTGCGGGGAAGGATCTAGGGTTGACTGGTACGAATGTAGAGGTTGTCTTAGGAGCTACTGTTAACGTACCTCCTGGTGGATGAAATGGTGAGAAGGACCGAGGGAAAACAATGGTTTTTGAAACCACCACTAGGTTGGCTTTGAAGAGGGGTGTGATCTCATATAAGGGCATATGCTTGGGTGTGAGCGGGGGTAGTCCTTCCAAGACAGATGCAATTGAGGAATGTTTTGGTTAGGAGTCGGAAAACGTTGACGATGAGGATGAGGACATGGAAGGGGAGCCGTTGCGGGTGAGGAGGAGGACGAGGTGCAAGTGCTTGATGGTGATCGCATTCTTTGTCTTGTGGTTAAGCTTTCTAAACAAGAAAGGAAGGATGCAAGCAAACCATGGAGGCAATCTATGATCGAAAATGGTGGGTCTTCATTTCTTGAGGACTCGTCTCATGAAGCTATAGCAGTTTGTTAGCAGTATGGAGGTGATCGACATGGAAAATGACTATTTCCTTATCTTTTTTTTTTTGAATAGAGTGACTACAAGGATGTATTAAATGGAGGTCCATGTATCTTAATGGGTCACTATTTGGTGGTTCGACAATGGCAACCCGAGTTGTTTCCAAATGAAGATGAGTTGAAGCGTGTGGAAATTTAGGTTTGTGTCTCCTATCTTCCAATTGAATATTACGATAGCCATATTCTTCGGAGGATAGGAAGTTCTTTAGGATTCTTTGTGAAAGCGGACAAAAATACTCTTAGGGTTAACATATGGTAGTGGTGCTAGAGGAACTATAAAACGAAGGAAGTTTGCGCGTCTTTGTATTGAAGTTGACATGAGGAAAGTGATAGTTTCCAAGTTCTTTATGAATTTCAAGTTGTATAGGGTTGAGTATGAGGGCTTACACCTTTTCTTCTTTAGTTGTGGTAGTTTTGGCCATATAATTGATTCTTGTCTGCTCCATAAACAGAAGGCTTCTACTTCGTACCAGTCTAGGAAGCCACCATGGCAGGTGTGAAGGATGCAAAGGCTAGGGTTTCCAAAGATGAGGACGGGTACTTTGGTCCTTGGATGATGACAAAACAGTTTTAGGAAGAATGCTAATACGAAAGAGAATATAACAGGTTAATGTGGGCTACATGCTAATCAAAATAAAGGTGTGAATGGTATGGGATCGCGTTTTCAAATTTTGGAGGATTTTGTTTTGGAGGTTGATTCCCTCAATCATGGGGTGGGTAATTCAATCATTATTGATGAGGCAATGATTAAAGGTTATGAGGTTAATGCAGTCACTAATGCTACCGGATTGGTATCCTGTGCAAATAGGGGTGTTGCATGTTCGGTTCTACCATAGAAGGAATGTATGTTGGTTAGCGAAACTATTACGCAAGTCATGAGTCAGCCTATTCTTAAGGAAGTGATTAGGTTCGATCCAACAACATAGACTTTGGTTGGTGATTCTATGTCTACGATGGATCAACACAAGTCAACATCCCTACTTCGAGTAAGTCAAGATCAAAGTCCATGAACAAAGTAAAGCGAACAACACACTCCATGGGCCTTGGGGTGAAGTCCAATCACTACAAGAAAATGGCATTCTACCGGCTCTCTTTTCAACGACGACTAAAAAACTATTGGTATTACTAACGGATCACCACAGGTTTGCGATAAATATAAAAATATGATACCAACGACTAAAATTGTCGGTAGATGATTGATCCGCGAGGGAAATATTTGGCGCCAATCGTCTCGACGGTTTTAAACACCAAAATTGTATCAATTGGCGAAAGGGGCACCAAGTTTACCACTTGACGAGCGAGCACTCCTACTTAAAATGAATATGAAATTTTCGGTACCGACTGTTTTAAACCGTAACCGTCGATAAACTTAGTGAGCGAACAGTCCCGCTTAAAATGAATCTAAAATTTTCGTATAAACGGTTTAAGTCATCAATAATCTATATAAGCATATTATAAACTCGTTGCTATTATCGACGACTTCAGCCATCACTACTCTATATATGTCTGGTTGAACATGGTATTCAAGAAGCATTGTTTTATGACAGTTAATTTTCAATAGTTGTTTTATTTTCTTTCATTTCGCTTATTTTTAAATGTAAGTTTTAATTTTCTGATTCTTTTCATTATAATGTTACAAATTGATCATTCAAAATTGTTGTATTCATCGGCTCAATCATTTTAAAGACGTTTTGTTTTTTTGAAACTTTTAAAAAAATCTTCCAACAATATATATATATATATTGAAACGTATGTCCTACATTTGTAGTGGTCTTCAAGAATTCAGAAATCACCAACTAGTCCAATCTTGTATTCATATGCTGTGTCCGGCAAACAAAACTACCTAATCAACTAGTGAAAAGTCAAAAACTAAAAACTGATAAATTGAAGGGTTGGTTCGTTTAGGAGTGTTGGTGAGTTTTTCAATTGTTGATTTTAAATTGTAAATTTAAAAATAAAATATGTTCGGTAAAAATGGAGTTGAAATGATTTTTTATTTAATTTTAAAACAAAATATAATATGATTTTGTGATTATACTTTTTATTTTTAATAATATGTAACTTTATCACCATCATCACCATAGCGCTGTCACCTCTTTCACCGTTGTCATCTCCACCATCGATGTTGTCACCACCTTCCATCATTGATGTCATCTCCACCGTCGCTGTCGTCACCACCTTATATCACTACCTTCCATCACCACTCTCGCAGCCAGTATTGCGCTCTGTCATCGCTGGCACCCTCCAACATGACCTAGCTCCACCACTGCCAACCTCACCCTTCGCCAACCTCACCCTTCACCTGTTCAACCACTGTGACCGCCACCACCATCACTACCTCCACCATCGCTGCAACCATTATTGTCGTTACCTCCGCCACCACCACTTCCACTGCCACCACCACCTCCACTACCACCACCCTACATCGTAGTCGCCACCAAGTAACATCTACCACTACCACCTTCATCGCCACCACAACCACCTCTACCATCGCCACCATTATCGCGGACGTTGTCACTACCTCCACTGCCACCACTGCCATCATCACCACCTCCTCCTCCACCACCATCATCGTTGCCGCCCACCACCATCGCAGTTACTATTGTCGTCACTAGGTAACATTGACTTATACCCTCATTGTTACCTAACCCTCCATTATCTTGTCGCCTCTACCACACACTGTGGTGAATTTACCAAATTGATAATTGTGGTGACTATTGTGAATTTTACAAAGTTGACAGCAACTTTTTTATAACTGAAAACCACAAAAAAGCAAAACTGGATTTACAAAACTTAAAACTAGTTTTGGTTTTTAAAATTTTCAAAATATAAAATTAAAAACCACATTGAATGGGGCTTTAAGGTACTGTTTAGCTAATTTTTCTTCTTCTTAAAAGCTCCTTTTAAGTTACATGTCAAAATCAGAGTCTTAAGAAAAAAGTGAAAGTTGTTTGATATTTTTTAATTTTTTATAGCTTAAAAAATACTTTTAATTTAAAAGCTATTTATCAGTTTGTAAATTTACAACAATAAGTGTTCACGACTACACGATGGTAGATGGATTAGGTACAGTGGTGGTGAAGATTAGTGTTATAATAGCAGCAACGGTGGAGGAGGCTATTATCTGGTGGCAGTGGTGGTATTATTGGAGGTGGTATTGGAGATGAAGGTGAGGGTGGTAGTGACGATGTTGGTGGTAGAGAGCGGGTGGTGACGGTGGCTACTGCTGTAGATGTGATGGTGGTCGTGACAATGGAGATGGTAGTGGTAGTGGAGGTGGTTTTTACTGGTGGCGACCACAGTCGTGACAATGGTGGTGGTAGTGGTGATGGTAGAGGTGGTGGTGCCAACATTTTGGTGGTTGTGGAGGGTGGAGGTGACGATGATGATAATGGTGGAGGGTGGTGTTAGTGGTTGTGGTGAGGGTGGCAGTGGCGGGGTTGGTGATGTTGATGGTGGAAGAGGAAGATAAAGAGTGCTAGCCAAGAAGAATGTCTCTGTCGGAGTGAAAGATATACCTTGGTGGTCGAGAAGAGTGCTTCTACCGGATAAGGAGTTTCCAAGATCTGGCTATCACCAATAATGCTAGTTGAGAGATATACCATAATGGCGAGGATGATGTCTCTACGGGAGTTGGATTTGCCACCCCACTCATTAGAAATGTCACCCCACTTAAAACACTTTCGGGAACTCAATTCCCGAAATATTTCGGGAATTGAGTTCCTGAAGTAATTTCTCACTTAAAAGTGGGGTGTTACATTGTATTTTGCACATCGGGAATTGAAATCTCAAATTAATTTGGAAGATAAAATCCTGAAATATTTTCAAAATTAAAAAACTGAAATTGTAGGGTGGAAAATCTAGTCGTGGGGTGGAAAATATAATTCCATGTCTCTACCACGTCAAGTCAAAAGAATGAAAGTAATCTAAGTCATCTATCAAAATTTGATTTCTAATGTTTCGAAGACTCAGATCCAATATTTGAAAAGTTTATTCATATTTAATAAAATCCCCAAGCTTAAATTAAAGTGTATATTCATTTAATAAAATGTTAAAAGTGGGGTGTTACATTATATTTTGCACATCGGGAATTGAAATCTCAAATTAATTTGGAAGATAAAATCCTGAAATATTTTCAAAATTAAAAAACTGAAATTGTAGGGTGGAAAATCTAGTCGTGGGGTGGAAAATATAATTCCATGTCTCTACCACGTCAAGTCAAAAGAATGAAAGTAATCTAAGTCATCTATCAAAATTTGATTTCTAATGTTTCGAAGACTCAGATCCAATATTTGAAAAGTTTATTCATATTTAATAAAATCCCCAAGCTTAAATTAAAGTGTATATTCATTTAACCACTCGTTTATTTGTATATTTTAACATTTTATTAAATTTAAGAATGAACACTCAAATTTGACATTTTTTATGTTCATATTTATAGACTCTCTTAAGATATTTATAAGAAACTAGTGTTTTTTACCCGCGCGTTGCACGGGAAATATGTCTATTGTATTTGATACATTAATTAATACTTTGATTATTAAAAATATATTAAACAACGAATGAAATAGAAAAGTCAGAATTGATGAGTAAAGTGGACATAAAGACTTCTCTTCTAAGCCCGATTGAGACCAAGAGGAACTCGTTTCACATTCTTCGTAAATATGAAGACGATAACACAAATCATAGATATAAGGAATTATCAACATATTAATCTTAAAAAAATTAATTTGATAGTAGCACAAATCAGGATTGTGTAAGATATATCATAAAGTATAACATTGTGTTTATTCCAACTAAGTAGGGATGACAATGGGTAGGTACTATAGTACCATCTCCATACTCGCGTTTCTAAAAATTACATGTACCCGTCTCCATACTCACGTGGGTAGCAACTCGAAGCTCTCCACCTTTAGACAATTCAATGTCATTACAGGAAGCTATCCATCTTTGCCAAAATCTAAATCTATGGATGGCAATGGGTCTCAAGATCATAGGGTACCCGTAAAAAATACCCACTATGGGTAGGGTAAAAAACCGCTAAATGAGTATGAGGTTGAGTATAGATAATTACCCGCAAAAAATAGAGGGTATGGGTGCGGGTATGGGCACTATAGTACCCAACCGGCTCATATCCGCACACACATGTTATTATTATTATTATTATTATTATTATTATTATTATTATTATTATTATTATTATTATTATTATTATTTGGGAATATATTAACAAATTAACTTAAGCTATAGCTTTCAAACTCACTTTTTTTAAAAAAAAAGTTTGGGATATATTAATTAATACTCTGAAAATAAATAATAAATAAATTAAGATAAAATCAAGAAATAAACCACCTAAATCCTAATCAAATCTAAAATTTAAAAATGTATTTTTTTACTCTAAAAATAAATCAAAAATAAATTAAGATAAAATCAAGAAATAAACAACATAAATCCTAATCAAATCTAAAATTTTAAAATGTATTTTTTTATGAGAATTAATCTGAGAATGACACGTGTTATTTTTTTTTTCCAATTAGTGAATATTCTGCACCCTAGAAGATTTTCTTTTCCTCAATCCTTTTGCTTTTGATTAAGAAGAGAAAAGCAGGAATCCTTGAAGCATATGACATCTTACAATTAGTTGAAGAACAAAATCAATTCATGAAGAAGATTGAAACAGAAACCCAAAATGAAGTCTTGAAGAACAAAATACCCTCCTTCACCAATTTGAAAGGACTGTGGTGAAAGAATTGTATTTAGTGTATTTGTGAATCTTGGGGTGGAACCCTTGTGAAACAAAAAATCAAAGGAACATTTCAGTCAAGAGAAACAAAAAATGGTGTATTGCCCCATATGTGCGCACCCCAGCAAATTATCTATATATGTGAGAAAAAAACAAAATAATTCTCCCACCCAAAATAATTGTGCTTACTTCACCAATAAACTTATACTAACAATCAATTTAAATTGAACTTAAGGAAATATATAGAGCAAAGTAAGATAAGTCACCCAATTGGCATACTAAAACATGAGTATATGAAAAACTAATGAGTTTGAGGAAAACATGAACCAACCTTAAGAATGGGCTAAACATACTCATGAAGATTAAATGTGAGCTCTTCATATGCTTTCATCAATTTGACCGGCCTGTGCATCATTAAAAAAATAAATTAGTAAGTTGTGCATCTTTCACATACAGTGCAAATAGTATGTTTATACACACAACTCAAACATGATGAATAAAAACGTGCAAAATTTGAGAAATGAATATAAATTCAGGCTATCCTAAGTTTCGTAAATTTCTATAAATTATACCAAAATCTGGTTTAGAATGGCTTCACACGCATGGATTTCTACAAACTATACTAAAATCTGGTTTAAAAAAATACAAACGGAAGAAGAACAATAGAAAAAGCATTACATCAGAATCAAAACAGTCTTCAACAATGATTCGTTAAAGGGTCTATGCAAAAATTTGTAAACTTTTGGATCAAAACACACAAAATATGTGAAATTTAAGAATCCAGGATTGAATTACGAACAAAGAATAAACTGAAATGACACAAACCATCAATCACAACATGATAAACTCTTCTTCACGTAACATCATCTTATGACATACCTCTGTCCTGATCGCGACATGTGGCAGAGGTAGAAATAGCAGCTATCAAATCTCTGCGTGTCCACGGTAGCTTTGCGGACCCTCAGCACCAAATCAACTCCCTTTTCTTAGAATTAGCATTAAATAAATAATAAGATAAATTAAGATAAAATCAAGAAATAAACAACCTAAATCCTAATCAAATCTAAACTTTAAAAAAGTACTAAATAAAGATAGATAAAAACTACCAAAATCTAGCAAATCACAATAAAAACTCATAAAATCCTGAATTAAATAAAAATATGAAAATTCAATAAAAATACCATAAAAATTCATTTATACTCTAAATGTAACTCAAAAATAAAATAAAATATTTCATGAAATTAAAATTAAATAAATAATAAATAAGGATAGATAAAAACTATCAAAATCTAGCAAATCACAATAAAAACTCATAAAATCCTGCATTAATTAAAAATCCGAAAATTCAATAAAAATTAATTATTATACTCTATAAATAAATGTAAAATAAAATAAAATATTTCCTGGAAGTAAAATTAAATAAATAATAAGATAAAATTAAGAAATAAACAACCTAAATTCTAATCAAATCTAAAATTTAAAAAGGTACTAAATAAAGATAGATAAAAACTACCAAGTCTAGCAAATCACAATAAAAACTCATAAAATCCTGAATTAATTAAAAATTCGAAAATTTAAGAAAATTTAATTAATATATTCTAAAAGTAAATCTAAAATAAAATAAAGTATTTTCTGGATTTAAAATAAATAATAAGATAAATTAAAATAAAATTAAGAAATAAACAACCTAAATCCCAATCAAATCTTATATTAAAAATGGTATTAAATAAAGATAGATAAAAACTAACAAAATCTAGCAAATCACAATAAAAACTCATAAAATCCCGAATTAATAAAAAATTCGAAAATTCAATAAAAATTAATCAATATATTCTAAAAATAAATTTAAAATAAATTAAAAGACCAAATCTTATCTTTTAAAATAATATCAATCAATTATTTTAGAATATGTAAAATTAAAACATATATCAATTGAAAATTATATCTTCTAAAATAATATCAATTAATTATGTTAGAATATATAAAATTAAAACATATATCAATTGAAAATTATATCATCTATCAAATTGACACGTGGAATAATTTTTATGAGAATTAATCTGGTGCTGACACGTCACTAAGAATTAATCTGGTGTTGACAAGTCACTATGAAAGTTCTTATTTTCTAATATATATTGATATTGATATTGATTGATTATGTAATAAGATCAATTCATATATTAGTTTTAAAAAGTTTATACAACCTTTCATCATTTACCCTTAATTAAACGATACCAAAACATTTATATCAAAACATCCTTCTAGGATTGGAAGAGAGGGAAGATGCCCCTCAATGACTCTTCTCCTCAAGTTGGAGCCAGGAGTCTCTGACTCAGGAGTCTCTGACTCTTCAGTAGATGGTTGTTTGGGGCAACTTGCTTCCTCTCTACTCTGATATGTGGCAACGTTGGTGGAAGCTCGGAGGATGCTGAGGTGATTGAGATGGCAGAGTGACAGAGGAGAGGCCGGCCAAGGAAAGTCTGTGCTACAGGTTAGTAGAAGGTTCTAGGAGCTTTGATTAAAGAGGTCTTCGAGGTTTCGATGGTTGAGGTTTCACTAGAAACTAGTTCTTATTTAATTCTCCCCGAGGCTCGCGGTTACATTCATGCTTTTACGAGAGCTCGAATGACTTTTTATTTGCCAAACAAGTAGGTGTTGTCCCCGTTGGTTTTAAAGAGGAAGTCATCTAGTGCTGAGCCGACCATCTCATTGCTAACCATCCGAGACTCTATGACGATCCGTAGCAGAGTATTTGGTATCGACTGGTCTTTTATGAGATTTTGTTTGGTTTTGTTGGGGGTTGTGATGTTGTTTTGGTCGTTTTCCTCTTGGTTCCTTTCTAGCTTTTCTTTTCTTGCTCTCTTGGGCTTTTCTTTGCTGGAGTTTTCTTCTTGTGGGGGGGCTTGTGCTGGGTGTAACACCCCAATTTCGGTGGCGTCACTTTAGTAACCAAAAAGAAAATAAAGCGGAAAAACGTGAATATTTTTTTTCGATTTGTTTAAATAATAAAATAAAGAATTGTCGAAATAAAGACTCTACAGCGAAAGATAAACATAACTAATGTACAATATATTTATAGCCCCCGCTGTAAGTAGTGAACCACGTCACGAGTATCCTCCAGTGACGGGAAGAAACCGAAAGTAGTGCCCGTGGGGAATATGTACAAACCAAAGTGAAAGGTCAAGTGTTCGTAATACAGTCCTCCAAAACAAAAGTAGGTGAGCCCAAAACGGCCTAAACAAGACCTCCTAGTCCGACTAACTCTCTGTGATTTCCATAAAGAAAACCACACAAAAAGCTAACGGTCGGGGACCTACCCTGCCCCAAAATACGAACATGACGACCAGAGCTATAACGCTACTCCTACCCTAATCCTGTCCAGAGGAGTACACCCTAGCACTCACAACTACATGCTGGCATGATCATCGTCCGAATCAGAATCCAGGACGACTAGGTTAATGTCTGCAACCATCCCCCCTCTCGCTACTGCAACATGCTCCTGAGCTGGTCTCACGGGTCCGGTACCCGATCCAAAGTCATCAGCAACAACAACAGTAGGTGAGCTAGAGTCCGATGAAGTCCCTCCCACAGGCTCCTCCTCCGAGGGGTCCTCGTCGTCAGAAGACGATAGTGGTGGTGGTGCTCCTACACCGGGTCCACAGTGCACGCCGGGTGACAGGTTAAAGCTGATAGTGTAACACCTCAGAACTCCCTCCGTCAAGTGTCCCAGACTGTCGACACGATCTTCCATTATTCTCCCCGAGTAAATAGCTCTGTGGCCAGTGGGGTCGACCGCCCATGAGCCGGGGATCTCCTGATCAAGCATCTCAAACCTAGTCCCCCCCCGAAGGGTGGACCATCGTAAACCAATCCGCCATGGACATCTGACAATGAGCGTAGTCCGCCAAAACACAAACAGAAGGCGTGAGGGTCAACTCAAAGAATTACATAAGTAATACACCCAGTAGATAAAGTTTAAGGGATAGCTACTTAGGCTTAGAAGTTTTTGATAGCATTATAAATTGTACATCTTCCAATTGAATGTAAATGATAATTACTGACAAATAACATATATCAAGTACGATTAACAAGTAGCAATCACACTCAGCAACTAAGTCAGTATGCATAGTGCATGAATGAGATGACGAGGAACAAGATGCAATCCGGAAGGATGGGCACCATCGAGTCAGTCCTATCACCGGCCACAGTGGGACCATTTCCGCTCGGGTGTCTCTTATACCAAATAAAATGTAGTCAGATCAGCAGTATACCCGCAGGCCTGCCATTTCCGTCTACTACTAAGAATCACCGCAGTGTTCTTATGTGGAAATCCGGGTCTTATGACCATTTTGGAATCCACCGAGGTCCGGCATCCCACCGTGTATAAACCTCAAAATGTGTGCATGAATGCAACGTGATTAGCCAAACAACGTCTCCGACCTCACTCGTCACGTCATCACGTGTTCTAGCTAACTTATTGTCTCTAAAAAGAATACCCTAAGCTAAATGTCGATTCTGCGACAAAAGACAATTAATTATAAAAAGAGTGCAATCACTCATGATAACTTCTCGAGTCATCCGACTCATCTAATTCCGATGGTCAAAAACTGCTCAGCGAGCAAAGAGTACCAATGTACTTGGGACTTATAGTTCCCCAGCTTATCCTTTAGATAGCCAAACAAATAAACTGCTCATCGAGCAAAAGAGCATCAACGTACTCAGAAACTTATTAATTTCCCGGCTTATCTTTTAGATATCCAAACAATAAAAATGCTCATCGAGCAAAAGAGTATCAACATACTCATAAACTTATTAGTTTCCCCGAAACTTGGATTCGACGACACTTCTCATTTTCCAAAACTAATATCCAAACCCTAAGCTTTCATCTGAAATTGTTATCATTATTTAAAGGGTTCAGAGGTTGTTTAGTGTATTATGAATTTTCCTTGTAAAATAGTTTTCATTTAGTTTTATCTCTAATCTTATGAGTTTAAAAGATCACATAATCCCAAGTAACTCCCAGAGAAGGTCTCGATCCATTAAAACAATAACAAGGCCTGAACCTCCGTTCGTCCCGTCAAACTTTCCCAAAATCTCATGATAAATTTGGCATAACTGCCCGTTATCCTCTCTCTGACGTACAACGGATATATGTGTAATTTCATAATCAAAGTAACACAATCCAACAGTCATGGCACATATATCAACACATCCTAGATTAACCATTTAGCACATAGCATGTAAATCAATATCAACACATCTTAGATTAACCATTTAGCACATAGCATGTGAATCAATCAACAACAAATCAAGCGATAAATAATCAACAATGTCGGCCGAAGCCTCAGAAAACGGAGACACACGTCTCAATTAGTTCACTCGGCCGAAGCCTCCAGAAAACATTTCCCAGTCAATCAACAATCAAGTGCGTAAACAACAAATCAAGTCGAATTCGTCGACACCTAAAGCATTAACTAGTATTCAGTGAGTAGCCCTCACTTGTAGCTCCTCCAGTGCGATCCTGCAGCGTTCCATCACAATCTCCTCCTTTCGCTCCACGGAATTCCTCAAACGAACCTGGGAGCGAAATCACAGAATTCAATCACAATCAGTCAGAAACTCAGCAAACAATAATTACTAAGGTTACACGAAGCATTATAAACTCCGAAACACGATAATCTAACGCGATAAGACGAGTTTTCGAAAAAGAGAAATTTTCCTCCCCCCATTGAGGTGCTCTCGGCACACACATTAAATGTGTCCGGCGCTTTTTCTTCGATCAAACTTGGTTCCTAGGTTATCATTCGTCATAACTAAGGCGAATTAAAGCTCGGAAAAATTATCGGATCGAAAACTGACGCAGAGGTATTTTGGTCAGTGTTTTTAGCTCGGAATTTCAAAATTGGAATTTCAAAAAACAAATTAGATGGGGACGTCAACAACGGCGTTTATGACAACTAATCCTACTGGCGCTAAGCTCAGTCGAAAGTTTTAAGTCTAAAGGGCGAAGCTTTGGTCAGAAAATGGGTTTTTGAGCAGAATTGAAACTCGGCGGCAATTCGGAGAGATTCGGCGAAATGTAATCCGCTAAACACGCTCTTGGGCATGCAGGGAATAAGTTTAGACAGAGAAATCAAGTTATTTGGACAGTTTTACAAAAAGCTCGAAACTTTGACCACAGAAAGACATAGAGAAAAACGACAGAATTGACGATCAGAAGTTAGGAATAGCATCTATACCTCGAGGTCTTCGAGTAGCAACTGTCGGTGGAGCGATCAGGCAAGAAACGAAGAAAATATTTTCTCCCCTCCTTCTCCTCTTGCTCGCGGGTTTGGTGGTGATGGTGTTGAAGAATTTTTGATTTTTTTCAAGCTATTTATAGTTGATGGAAAATGCGGGAAAATGAAAATTTCGCGATTCCGATTTTTCCTATGCATTCCTCTGTGAATTCTAAGATAGGTTCTGGCGACAGAATTCCAGAACTCAAAATAGGTTTCTTGGAATTAAGGCAAACGATCCAAAGTCGGTGTAAATCTATTTTACCCGAAAAACTACTTTTTGCAGTTGATGTCAGATGAGAAAACTTCTTTCTTAAGAAAGATTAGAAACCTCGAAAGAAATAGGTGTGCGCTTATGGAATCTTCGTTTGAAGCTCCGAATAGAAAAAGTCTTCATCGACCGTTTATTTTAGGTTTCTTGAGCTATCAGAGATTTAGTTTCGGCAAACCTCCGAGAATTAGATTCGAACATTCATACATTCCAGGGTTTCGTATCGAAACGCTTGTCATGGAAAGGATTAAGAGAAGTTCTAACATTTCTCTGAAGATTTTTGGAATTAGTTTCTATCGTGTCTTTAAGGGTAAATTAGTCGTTTACTAACGCTCTTGTCCTAGGTTTAAGCGAATACTACTTGCGCTATAACTTATATCGATTATAATGTTATCCTTAAGCTTTTCCTGAACTATCTCCTTCATAAATTTATTCCCTTTGATGAACATTTGTTCAGTTTTTTCTTCACATTACATCGAAACTAATCGTGAATAGAAATTTTATCGATTTATTCTAAACTTAAAAACTTGGGTCTCACACTGGGAGCTTTTGTTGTTCTTTTGGTTACTCACTGACTTTACCAGATTTTAATCCCTTTGAGGAGGGTTGTGTAAGTGTGTAACTTGTCTATTTCATCATCCGTACTAAATATAATTCTACCTTAAGTATTCCTTAAACTTGGTATATAATCTGGGATATCAAATATGTCTCTATAAATGATTTATAAATAAAAACTGATAGAGTAAATTAAGAGATTAATTTATATGCACTGACAATGTAAATAAGTTTTACACCGTGATTTAATCATATCTCTTCATTTTGCAAGCTCATAATTAATTTTAAATTTTATAATAATTAAAATAGGAAATAGAAGACTGTGATTTGGTAGCGTTTGGTAAACAGGTGGGAAGGGAACGGAACAGGACACATGGATTCCGTTCTGTGTTTGTCGTGTTTTTAAGATGGAACGGAACAGGACAAAAGGCTCCAGGAACGGGACACTTTGGTTCCCTGAAAAAGGGTGGAACGGAAGGGAACGGAACGGAACACTCTCTTAAAACTTTTGCAAGTTCAAAAATACCCCTAATTTATATTTGAAATTTTATGTATCTAAACAGTTTAAAATCACTTATAAAATTGAAAGCACTTATTATATTTGTATACAAAGTTAAATAAAAATCTACTTTTTCAAAAAAATCACTTAAAATAAAATCAATTATTTTTTTCAAAAGTAAAATCACTTTTTGTAAGCAATGATAAACGAGCCAATTAGAGTGCGTTTGATTCAACTTATTTTGGAAAAATCACTTTTAAATCAAAAAAATCACTTTTAAAATAAAAAAATCACTTTTAAAATCAAAAAATCACTTTTTTAATCAAATATCACTTTTGTGTTTGTTTCAACTGAAGCTGAAAACAAATTATTTGAAACAGTTACTTTAGCTTATCATGAAAACCTATGATGATAGATGAGAGGAGATAAAAAAAGTGATTTTAATTAGAGTAATCAAACACGAATGAACTTAATTAAAATAAAATCAATTATTTTTTCAAAAGTAAAATCAGTTTTTGTAAGCAATGATAAACGAGTCAATTAGTATGCGTTTAATTCAACTTATTTTGGAAAAATCACTTTTTGTGTTTGTTTCAGCTGAAGCTGAAAACAAATTATTTGAAAGAGTTACTTTAGCTTATAATGAAAATCTATGATGATAGATGAGAGGAGTAAAAAAAAGTGATTTTAATTAGAGTAGTCGAACACGAGTTAACTTATGCTTTTCTCAAAATCTCTTAAAAAAATTATAGTTAAAAATTAATATTTTTAATCTAAATAAACGCACTTAAAATAACTTAAATAGATAATTAGGTTTCTGCTTTTTTCAATAGCATACTGAAACAACTTAAACAATATATAAGTGATTAATTTAAAGAAATAAGTGATTATTTCATGAAGTAAACAATAACAAACGGTTTCTATGCAAAATGTTCAATTGAGTTCAATTTGTTTTCCTCAATCAAATATTAAACATGCAGGGTTATATATGTAATTAAAATCATGGTTCTGTTCTATTGACTTGGAGTTACCAAACACAACACATAGAACATTATTGTCCTATTCCATCCTGTTCTGTCCCGTTCCGTTCTGTTCTGTCCCGTTCCGTTCCGTAACCAAACGCTACCTTAATGACTGTGTAAATTGTTTTACACTATCGGTGCATATAAATTAATCTCATAAATTAAAGCATATTTAAAAAATATTTATTTATTTTTTAAAGAGTTCTAATACCAAGTTAGAGAAATTGTTGTGGGTCCCCTGGGAAGACTTATATTGGGGACACGCGTACAACTAAAATGCCATGCTGCAGGTTGAAAATTTGAACCACTTGCTGAGCCTGAGAAGTGTGTCGTGTTCTATCTTTATTTTTTCCTCAGTTGAAAGATGTGTCGTTTTATTCACTGGTTGTGGCCTGTGGAAGAAAGTAAACCCAATCTCCGCTATAACCAATGACCAATTTTTCTAATTTTTTATTATGGGAAAAGAATAATATGAATGCATGCCATTTCTTCTTCTTTCTTTCGCTTCAATAGAATATTATTTGGAATTCTTTCTACTGTTAATTTTAAAATTTAAATTCATTTTATAAAGAAAATTTGTCCACAACCAGTTTTAAAAGTTCTCACTTTGTTAGACTAGCTATTAAGTGTCCCCCATAGGATAGCTCAAGTGGCAGGAGTTGAGGACATATGAGTTGGGTAGGAGGAGGTCCAGGGATCGATTCTTGGCGGGTGTAAGCAATTTATCTGTGGGTAGGCGGGGGGGGATTGGAAAGTTTTGATGAGTGATTTTGAAATGAAGAAGTGGAGTAGTTAGTGGGGGGTGTTGGGAAGTCTTTTTTAAAAATGGGGTATTTTAGACATTTTACACATTTTTTAGGATCTGAATAAATATGGGGGAGTCTGAATAACAATTCCCTCTTGTTTTGCTTTAAAAAACAACAGCACAATTAGGTTTTGAATTTAATTTTTATTGTTTATATGATGGTTATTTTTGGCAATAAATATTTTTTTTAAAAAAAGCATCAATGAATTAATTAAAGTAAAAAAAAAACCAAGAAGTTAAATTAAAACTTAAAAAATCTTTTCATTATTTTAGACATATATTATTATATATTTAATTAATAGCTAGTCTTTTTTTTTATATCGAAAAAGATAAATTTGAATATGTCCAATATCCACATTTTCAAAAAAAAAAAAAACTAACCACTCGTGTAAACAAGTGACAGTGGCCCAACTCTAATGCAATGGCGACGGCTCACGCGGTGGTGGCAGCGCAGGCGAAACACAGCGGCGATGGCAGTTGCAGAAGGTGAAGGACGCGAGAGAAGGAGAAGAAAGTGGGAATATGAAAAACAGTTCATTAAAAAAAACTAGTTCACAAAAATACGAATGTCTATCGGTTACCTTCAATAAAGGATACATGAATTAGAATAATACAACCCCCTCCCCCCCCCCAAAGAAAAAGAACATAGCACCAACGTTGGACCATTTCATAAACTCCAAGCAATGGGACTAGACATGTAGTGCCATGTTCAAACATTTAATGGTTGAGAGAAAGTGAAGAAATAAAGTGTAAACCTCTTCAAATCATGTAAATTATCGGATTGAAAAGTGGAACAAAATATATATATATATATATATATATATATATATATACAAGCCATGCTTCTAATGAGAACACTAAGATGCACCTTGTCACTAAGATGCACCTTGGTAATAAGACACTTGGAAAGATAATTAGGTAAGATCTGATGAGGTGCATAATTTGGATGTCAAGGGAGAATTAAAAAAGAAAAAAAGAAATAGTGAAGGAGACCTAAAAAGGTCTTCAAATTATTTATTTTGTGACAAAGAAGTTTTCATATTATTAGGTGCACGTCTTAGATGTGTGAAGAAGCCTTGTTTTGTGCTTCATTGTTCCCAGCTTGTTGTTTTCTGTTTTAAATACAATTTAGTGAAACCGTAGTTTGTATTAATAAATTATGAATTGGCCTGACTTGTGATGCAACGGATCAGGCTTATTTGTCTCCAATGTATACTAGTATTGATCCCGCGCCATGCATAGATAGAATGAGAGTATTTTTTTGGCATACATCAGACATTTTTAAATTTTGTTTTTTGTTTTTCTTTTTTAAATATGTATATCACATATTTAAGTTTTTTACTAATCCTAGTTACATTCTAATTCCCTTATTTTTTTCCTAATTTGTTATGCTTGAAATCAATATATCAAAACCATTTTAAAATATGCGGTAAAAAAAACCATTTTAAAATAACCATAATTATTAAAAAAAACTTTGTCAGCATACATCTTAATAGTAGAAAAGTCACAATTGACTTTGCTTAATTATTCTAATGTCATTAAAAACCATTAAATGTCAAATTAATACAATAGTTATTTTCAAAAAAAAAAATCACAATTGACTTTTGTTAGTTAAATGTCATTAATAACTATTAAATGCAATACTAATACAATAATTATGTTCAAAAATATAGAAGTATTTAATATTTCAAGTATTAAAAAATTAGAAAATATAAATATGACATCATATACCCACTAATTATAGTATGAGAGAGAGAACTTATGAAGAAAGATATAAAATGAGAGGGCGACACTTGTCAAAGTTGTCATTTTTTGGTTTAAAAATGACTTAATTGCACTTTGGATCCCCCCCAATTTGTCTTTCCTGCGAAAATCGTCCCCCAACTACGAAATTAGCAAAAACCATCCTCAAGTTTAATTTACACTCCGTTGCAAAACTGGTCTGCCGTTACATTTCCGTATGAAAACTAACGTTTTCTAGGTAAAAAAAAAAATTAAAAACCGAGATATTCATAGAGTTTTCATCATCTTCAACAATCTTCATCATCAATTCATCATCTTCATTCAAAACCCAGAAAATCCCAAAAATAAAAACTATCTCAAATTTTTTTTTGAAGAACCAGATCCAATCCTTCTCCGCCCAGAGTTGTGCCTTCTCCACATCAAACCTGTAACCACCTTCAAACCATAAAAAACCTAGGACGCCCAAAAATTCCCTAACCTTACCCAAAACTAAACCTTTAAATCTTCCCAAACCCTTCAATTCACATACAAACCTAAAATTAAATCCAAACCCTTAGTACACACAGTTGTTCTCACCCCTCTTCCCAATCCTCGTCGTCGATCTTCTCTACGCCGCAACATAAATAGTGTGAAAAAATGGGTATTTTTTCTGAAAGTTTGAAGCTCTTATGCTGAACTCTAGATGAGGTTTTGTTGGAGTGGATGGAAGCTGTGGGCTGTGATTAAGGGGTGAAGGTTGTGGGCTGCGATTTAGGGGTGGGGATAATGGAGGTTGTGGATTTCGATTTTTGGGTGGGGCGGTGGAGGGTGTGTGGGATGAGGATTTCGATTTTTTGTTTTTTCTGGAATTTTGGGTTTGAAGGTATGAAGATAACTGATAGGAAGAAGATGAAGAAAGAGATGGAGATGATGAAGTTCATGTGTTTTTTATTATTTTATACCCAGAAAACGTTAGTTTTCAAACGGAAGTGTAACGACAGACCATTTTTGCAACAGAGTGTAAACGTTGAGGATGGTTTTTACTAATTTCGTAGTTGGGGGATAATTTTCGCAGGAAGGATAAAGTTGAGGGACCAAAAGTGCAATTAAGCCTTCAAAAATAGTATATAATATAGGATTATAAGGTGAATTAAGTTTTCGTCCCTCTAAAATAGTGTCGGTATAATCTACCGCCGGATTAAAATTGTTAAACCGTCCCTAATATTTGTAAGATCAAGTTTTGATCTAGTAGTACAACTCTATGTTTTGATGATTACAAGTTAACCTTTTGATATGAACAATTGTGGTACTCTAACGTGTTTTTCTGAGTGTGCTATTTTCAGTCTCTGACCTTGATTCAGTCTCACACAAATCAGAAGCACTGCGCATAAAGAGTGACCCAAGCAACGCTTTCGCATTGACCATGTTCAATATGAACAGTGGAAAAGCTTCAGAAGTTCTGAAGCTACACAAACTCTGATGTGGACTCAGTCACTAGAAGCTCTGAAGATCCAGAAGTTCTGACAACCAAGAAACACTGAAGGCTCAGATGTTCTGATGGTGTAGAAGACTCTGAAGATCCAGAAGCTGAATAGTGGAAACTCTGATGTCCAGAAGCAAGAAACTCTGAAGACCATGTACTTCCCTCTGAGTTCAGAATCAGAAGATACAACGGTCAGAGGATCTGTGCTTTCCCTCTGACTCTGATCAACCGGCTTCACAAGTTCCAACATGAAGCATTCCCCTGATCAGAAGTCTCCTAGGTCTAAAGGTCAAGTCACTTTCAAAGTACAAAAGCAACAGTACTATCCTGACGACCTACCTAACAGTCTCAGACACAGCAGAAGCTGGAATTTCCAGAACTGCCCTCCAACGGTAGCATTTCCATGCAGCGTTCAAACCCTAATCCTTGGAGTATAAATAGAGACTGAAGATTGAAAGATGCGGTTGGAAGAATTCACACAAGCATAAGCCATATTCAAAACCTTCAAGCATTCTTTCATCTGAAATTCATTGTGTTTACTATTAGCTTTTCAGAAGCAAATCTCTTGTAAACATTCTTTATTAAACAGTTTGTTTAGTTCCTTTAGGAGATCAAGGTTGATCGGATCCTAGAGAAGACTAAGAGAGTGAATCTTAGTGTGAGCTAAGTCAGTGTAATTGTTAGTCACTTGTAGGTTTCAAGTGCAGTTGTAACTTTTACCTGATTAGTGGATTGCCTTCATTCTAAGAAGGAAGAAATCACCTTAACGGGTGGACTGGATTAGCTTGAGTGATTTATCAAGTGAACCAGGATAAAATCCTTGTGTGCTTTTCTATCTCTTATCTTTAGCACTTAAGTTCTCGAAAGATTTGTCAAAATCCTTAAGGTGGAAGCTTTATCTTGAAAACGTTATTCAAACCCCCCCCTTTCTATCGTTTTTCATACCTTCAATATTTACGAAATAACTAGTTTTGGTCCTTGCCGGAGTTTAATCCCCAGCCAACTTGCCCAATTGATATCACCGGAATTATGTGGTAGTGCCACACATATAATATGGCTAGCACGATTTTTTTTTCCCTTTACTTTTTTCAATTCCAAATTAGATTACTAATTATAAAAAAAAATTAATGATTAAAATAAAAATTTCCTAATCTTCATCATTCTTTATATTTAACTTCATCTTCATCTTCATCATCCTTCTTCTTTTTCTTCATCCCACATTTCGTCGTCTTCAACATGTTTTTTAACAACAAAACTTAATTTCATTCACAATTTCAACTTCCAACTTTGCCACCACCGAGTCACCTTCCCAGAAAGGGACAATAGTCATGAACCCATGTCTTGATGGAAAACCAAATTTCCAATCTATCAATTGCATAAGGATAGTCCTCAATCATACAAAGACACTTCTCTCACCACCACAATGAAGGTAACATTTGGGTATCGAACAGAACATGACATAATAGAATGGAACGAAATAAAACGAGAAAAAAAAACATGACAATAATATTTTATACACTGTGTTTTGTAAATACACCACGGATAAATCAGAACCATAAAGTTAACTTAACAAAAAAATGTTTTGGAAGACATTTAAAAAAATTGTTTTGGATAGGATAACTTTTCATATATATTATATATTATTTTATAGAAATAAACATATAAAAATTGGGTTGATTTTTAGAAGGAAAAGAAGATAATACAATTTAAAAAAAAACGCATTTTCATAAAAAAGAAGAAGATAAAGACGCTTCTTCCCGCAAACAAAGCGTTGCAACAACAACTTCAACGACCTCTCCCCCTTTCATGGTTGTTTTCTCTCAACGCCATGCAACCTCCCTCTGCCACAGTAACCAGTAAGCCTTGCCTCCATCACGTCGAGCCCCCATCATGCGCAACCAGTCTGCCATCGGACCTTCGCCACGCTGCGACCAGGGACTATCACGCCCAATGGTCGGATCTGTCGTCGTTAGGGATGGCAGAGAAGCCCGAACCCATGGGCACCCGACCCGACCCGACCCGATTTCTTGGGTGAAAACCCGAGTTAAATGGGTTCGGGTTCGGGTTCGGGTTTTACCCGATCACTTTCGGGTTCGGGTTTGGGTTTGGCCAAACCCGCACCCGAACCCTACCCGAACCCGGATCTGTATAAGTGAAACCTAAGTATTCTGCTTGTGCAATACAATATATGCAGCATCTTGCATATTAATTTAACAGTAACATGGCAATTACAATGTTACATTACATAATATAGCTCTCTTCACAGTCTTTTTCAGGTCGGGTTTCCGAGTTCAACTGTTTGTTTGAGGTTGTGTGCGGGTGTGGGTACGGGTCGGGTGAACCCGAAACCCAATGGGTTCGGGTGTGGGTTTAAGTTCACCACCCATTTCGGGTTCGGGTGCGGGTGCGGGTGTGGGTTTTTGATTTCGGGTTTGGGTTTGGGTTTGGCAAAACCCGCACCCTACCCGACCCATTGCCATCCCTAGTCGTCGTGGATGCTCAGGAAGATACAAACGGAGACACATCTTGAACTAGGGTGTTACCGCTGCCTATCGATCTCTTCCTCCACCGCTCGTCCCTCTCCCTTTTCTCTTCCCCGTCTTTATCTTTCATCTGTCATTTGTCTCTTGTGACATCGTGTGATTGTGACGAGGGTTCCATGAACATTGATTGTATCCATGATTGAGTAGAATCACAACATTTGAGTATTAAGGAAAAAATGGAAGTGGAATCGCTAGAGGGACATAAGTGACGTATGAGAGGCAATTTGTTTTTGTCAGAAAAACATAATACTTACCAGAATATGAGAAACAGAGAAGAGGGAATGGTAAAGATAAGAAAATATGAGGATAGATTCAGAGTAATTTTGTCTTTGTAAAATTATTAATAAGGTGTTTTGTTCCACCCTTTTTCATGGATCCAAAGTGTCACATTCCAGGAGTCTCATGTCCCATTTTGTTCCATTTTGAGAACATGACAAACGTGGACCCAAACTTGTATGTCCCATACTGCCAAATTCTACCGAAGTGCATTTCCTCATCTTCAGAACAAATATAAGCTTCTAGGGATCCCCCCGAATAAAGACCGAGAAGGAAAGAGGGAGTGAAAAGGAGGAAACCAAAACCTCCTCAGATCCTTCACCGTCGCAAGCTCAGCCTTGTAGTGATAGTGAAATGTGTATTTTATTGATATAAAGAAATATACAAATTACAATGTGTATTGAGATTTTTGGCATCAGATATTTGATAAAGGGAATTGAGGTTTTGACTATTTCTTTGCACTGGTTGATCTGAGGAAGTGCTAGAGTATTATAGTATGGTTTCAGGTTGTATTGTATATAATATTTTTTATTATTGGCTACTTGAGAATGTGATACTCTTTTTCCTTCACTTCGGCTTTTTCCGAATGGGTTTTCCCAAGTAAGGTTTTAATGAGGCTCATTCTTGAGTGTACCTTGACTAGGTGATGAATGATACTTAACCACTCTACTTTTGAATTTCTCAAGACTCAATTATAGTATAGTAAAGGGTATTTTCGTATCTACAGGGAGGTGTAATACTTACGTCGTTCAATAGTTAAAAAACTTAAATGATGGTTTCACAATGAGATTGATTGTTTGTTTGAGCACGAAAATAAATGAAAAACAAGTAAACTAACAGAGAAACAACATGCATGAGAATTTGTTGGGATTAGATTTCATTATTTGACTTTTTTCCATTCTAGTGATTCAAAACAAACCAAGCCTAAGAATATGATTCATCTACCCCATTTCAACCCTACCTCATCGATGTCTCGCATTAGTGGATAGATATAACTCTCTAATCCTAAACATCGATGTCTCACATGATTAAGAAAGATATTTATCATCAAGTTGGTCTCATCATAAGCAATGAGAGTTTATAGTGTCCACAAAAAAAAAGAACATGCCGTCTCATATTCCAATATAGTCTCATTGTATTTTCATTTAAGATCATGTGAAACCCACAACAATTAACTAAAATTCTGATATAAGAGCATATCCAACATGAGATTCTAAGCATAATTTGAATTTCCTACTTTTAATCAAAGATTCACTCAAAACTTTTCATCAAATGCACAACTCAAGAGATCAAGGGTAAGTGTTTCACTCAAATGTATCAATGAATCACACAAATCAAACTTGCTACATGTCTCAGTAATCATCAAACTACATGGTAAATCACAGAGGTCTTTTTAGGATTGTAATGGGGCTTGGTTTCAAAAGAACATTGGTTTTTCTAGATAATTAAACACTTTCTAACTAAGAGAGCACAAAATGGCATGTATCACAACTAATAACCTTCAACTCTCTCCTCAACCAACTCTATCTTTTGACACCATTTTCTTTTCATTTGTATCACACTTCAACCCTTTCAACTTCTCAATCCTTTTTTTCTTCTTATTTTTTTAGAAACAAAGATTGAGAAGTTTGACATTGATCACTGTAAGATCAAGTTTTGATCTAGTAGTACAACTCTATGTTTTGATGATTACAAGTTAACCTTTTGATATGAACAATTGTGGTACTCTAACGTGTTTTTCTGAGTGTGCTATTTACAGGCTCTGACCTCAACTCAATCTCACACAAATCAGAAGCACTGTGTATAAAGGGTAACCCAAGCAACGCTTTCGCATTCACCATGTTCAGTATGAACAGTGGAAAAGCTTCAGAAGTTCTGAAGCTATACAAACTCTGATGTGGACTCAGTCGCTAGAAGCTCTGAAGATCCAGAAGTTCTGATAACCAAGAAACACTGAAGGTTCAGATGTTCTGATGGTGTAGAAGACTCTGAAGATCCAGAAGCTGAATAGTGGAAACTCTGAAGTCCAGAAGCAAGAAACTCTGAAGGCCATGTTCTTCCCTCTGAGTTCAGAATCAGAAGATACAATGGTCAGAGGATCTGTGCTTTCCCTATGACTCTGATCAACCGGCTTCACAAGTTCCAATATGAAGTATTCCCCTGATCAGAAGTCTCCTAGGTTAAAAGGTCAAGTCGCTATCCAAGTACAAAAGCAAGTGTACCTTCCTGACGACCTACCTAACGTTCTCAGCCACAGCAGAAGCTGGATTTTCCAGAACTGCCCTCCAACGGTAGCATTTCCCATGCAACGCTCAACCCTAATCCTTGGAGTATATATAGAGGCTGAAGATTGAAAGAAGCGGCTAGAAGAAAAAACACATATACGCGCAAGACATATTCAAAATATTCTAAGCTTTCTTTCATCTGAAATTCATTGTGTTTACTATTAGCTTTTTAGAAGCAAATCTCTTGTAAACAATTCTTTGATAAACAGTTTGTTTAGTTCCTTTAGGAGATCAAGGTTGATCGGATCCTAGAGAAGACTAAGAGAGTGAATCTTAGTGTGAGCTAAGTCAGTGTAATTGTTAGTCACTTGTAGGTTTCAAGTGCAGTTGTAACTCTTACCTGATTAGTGGATTGCCTTCATTCTAAGAAGGAAGAAATCACCTTAACGGGTGGACTGGAGTAGCTTGAGTGATTTATCAAGTGAACCAGGATAAAATCCTTGTGTGCTTTTCTATCTCTTATCTTTAGCACTTAAGTTCTCGAAAGATTTGTCAAAATCTTTAAGGTGGAAGTTTTGTTCTGAAAACGTTATTCAAACCCCCCCTTTCTACCGTTTTTCATACCTTCAATTGGTATCAGAGCGCAAGTTCTGATTACCACACCTAACAGTGTTCAGTGATCCGGGCCGGTGTGAAAAACAATGGCTGCCACCACCAGTGAAACTCAAAGAGATGGTTACAACGCAAAGCCTCCTATGTTCGATGGTCAAAGGTTCGAATATTGGAAAGATAGACTGGAAAGTTTCTTTCTGGGTTTCGATGCAGATCTCTGGGATATTATTGTGGATGGCTATGAGCGTCCAGTTGATGCAGATGGCAAGAAGATCCGAAGGTCAGAGATGACTGCAGATCAAAAGAAGCTGTACTCACAACATCACAAAGCAAGAGCAATTCTTCTAAGTGTTATTTCCTATGAGGAGTACCAGAAGATTACAGATCGTGAGTTTGCTAAAGGCATTTTTGAATCTCTGAAGATGTCTCATGAAGGAAACAAGAAAGTCAAAGAATCAAAGGCATTGTCTTTGATCCAAAAGTATGAATCCTTCATCATGGAGCCAAATGAGTCCATTGAAGAAATGTTCTCCAGATTTCAATTGCTTGTAGCTGGCATACGACCTCTCAACAAGAGCTACACAACAAAAGATCATGTCATAAGGGTCATCAGGTGTCTTCCTGAAAGTTGGATGCCTTTGGTGACTTCAATAGAGCTCACGAGAGACGTTGAGAATATGAGTTTGGAAGAACTCATCAGCATTTTGAAATGCCATGAGCTGAAACGCTCAGAGATGCAAGATATGAGGAAAAAGTCCATAGCCTTGAAATCCAAATCTGAAAAGGCTAAGGTTGAGAAGTCAAAGGCTCTTCAAGCTGAAGAAGAAGAATCTGAAGAAGCATCAGAAGATTCTGATGAAGATGAGCTGACTCTGATCTCCAAGAGACTCAACCGCATCTGGAAGCACAGGCAGAGCAAGTTCAAAGGCTCTGGAAAGGCAAAAGGAAAGTATGAGTCCTCAGGCCAGAAGAAGTCTTCAATCAAGGAAGTCACATGTTTTGAGTGCAAAGAATCTGGGCACTACAAAAGTGATTGTCCAAAGTTGAAGAAAGACAAGAAGCCAAAGAAGCACTTCAAGACGAAGAAGAGTCTGATGGTGACATTTGATGAATCAGAGTCAGAGGATGTTGACTCTGATGGTGAAGTCCAAGGACTCATGGCAATTGTCAAAGACAAGGAAGCAGAGTCAAAGGAAGCTGTTGACTCTGACTCAGAATCAGAAGGAGATCCTAACTCAGACGATGAAAATGAGGTATTTGCTTCTTTCTCTACCTCTGAACTGAAACATGCTTTGTCTGATATCATGGATAAGTATAACTCTTTATTGTCTAAGCATAAAAAGTTGAAAAAGAACTTATCTGCTGTCTCCAAGACTCCTTCTGAACATGAGAAAATTATTTCTGATTTGAAAAATGAAAATCATGCTTTGGTAAATTCTAACTCTGTGCTTAAGAACCAGATTGCTAAGTTAGAAGAAATTGTTGCCTGTGATGCCTCTGATTGTAGAAATGAATCTAAGTATGAAAAGTCTTTTCAAAGATTCCTAGCTAAAAGCGTGGATAGAAGCTTAATGGCTTCAATGATCTATGGCGTAAGCAGAAATGGAATGCATGGCATTGGCTATTCTAAACCAATTAGAAATGAGCCTTCTGTGTCTAAAGCTAAATCCTTGTATGAATGCTTTGTTCCCTCTGGTACCATATTGCCTGATCGTGTACCTGCTAAAATTGCTAAAAACCCTCTTAAAAAGGGATCTTTCTCTATGACTAAATATCATGCAAATATTCCTTTAAAATATTATGTTGAGACACCCAAGGTGATCAGAACCTCTGGGGTAACTAACAAAAGAGGACCCAGAAAGTGGGTACCTAAGGACAAGATTATCTATGTTGCAGATATCCTTGATAGCTCCACTGAAACACCAATCATGGTATCTGGACAGTGGATGCTCGCGTCACATGACGGGAGAAAAGCGTATGTTCCGAGAGCTGAAACTTAAGCCTGGAGGCGAAGTTGGCTTCGGAGGAAATGAAAAGGGTAAAATTGTTGGTACTGGTACTATTTGTGTAGATAGTAGTCCATGCATTGACAATGTTTTATTGGTAGACGGCTTAACACATAACTTATTGTCTATAAGTCAATTAGCTGACAAGGGTTATGATGTTATATTCAATCAAAAGTCCTGCCGGGCTGTAAGTCAGATCGATGGCTCTGTTCTGTTTAACAGCAAGAGGAAGAACAACATTTATAAGATCAGATTATCTGAGTTGGAGGCTCAGAATGTGAAGTGCCTTCTGTCTGTTGATGAAGAGCAGTGGGTATGGCATAGACGGTTAGGGCATGCCAGTATGAGAAAGATTTCTCAGCTGAGCAAGCTAAATCTTGTCAGGGGCTTACCCAATCTGAAGTTCGCTTCAGACGCTCTTTGTGAAGCATGTCAGAAAGGCAAATTCACAAAAGTCCCTTTCAAGGCAAAGAATGTTGTCTCAACCTCAAGGCCGTTGGAACTTCTGCATATAGACCTTTTTGGACCAGTGAAAACTGAGTCTATAGGTGGCAAGAGATATGGGATGGTTATCGTTGATGACTATAGCCGCTGGACATGGGTAAAGTTTCTAACCCGCAAGGATGAGTCTCATGCTGTGTTCTCTACCTTCATTGCTCAAGTGCAAAACGAGAAGGCTTGTAGGATTGTGCGTGTCAGAAGTGACCATGGTGGAGAGTTTGAGAATGACAAATTTGAGAGTCTGTTTGATTCCTATGGAATTGCACATGATTTCTCTTGTCCCAGAACTCCTCAACAAAATGGTGTTGTTGAGAGGAAGAACAGAACTCTTCAGGAGATGGCTAGAACCATGCTCCAAGAAACTGGCATGGCTAAGTACTTTTGGGCAGAGGCAGTAAATACAGCATGTTACATTCAGAACAGAATCTCTGTGAGACCAATTCTGAATAAGACTCCTTATGAATTGTGGAAGAACATAAAACCCAACATTTCTTATTTTCATCCTTTTGGCTGTGTTTGTTATGTTCTCAATACTAAGGATAGATTGCATAAATTTGATGCTAAGTCTTCTAAGTGTCTATTACTTGGTTATTCTGATAGATCTAAAGGTTTTAGATTTTATAATACTGATGCTAAGACTATTGAAGAATCTATTCATGTTAGATTTGATGATAAGCTTGACTCTGACCAGTCAAAGCTAGTTGAAAAGTTTGCAGATTTAAGCATTAATGTTTCTGACAAAGGCAAAGCTCCAGAGGAAGTTGAGCCAGAGGAAGATGAACCAGAGGAAGAAGCTGGTCCCTCTAACTCACAAACTCTGAAGAAGAGCAGAATCACTGCAGCTCACCCTAAGGAATTGATTCTGGGCAACAAAGATGAACCAGTCAGAACCAGATCTGCCTTCAGACCCTCTGAAGAGACCTTGCTGAGTCTGAAAGGATTGGTGTCCTTAATTGAACCCAAGTCCATAGATGAAGCTCTTCAGGACAAGGATTGGATTCTGGCCATGGAAGAAGAATTAAATCAATTCTCCAAGAACGATGTTTGGAGCTTAGTGAAGAAGCCTGAGAATGTCCATGTTATTGGAACGAAATGGGTATTCAGAAACAAGCTAAATGAGAAAGGAGATGTAGTCAGAAACAAGGCAAGGCTAGTTGCTCAAGGCTACAGCCAGCAGGAAGGAATAGACTACACTGAAACATTTGCTCCGGTAGCAAGACTAGAGGCAATCAGACTGTTGATCTCCTTCTCAGTAAATCACAACATAGTTCTACATCAGATGGACGTAAAGAGTGCCTTCCTAAATGGTTATATCTCAGAGGAAGTCTATGTTCATCAACCCCCAGGTTTTGAAGATGAAAAGAAACCAGACCATGTGCTCAAATTGAAGAAATCACTCTACGGTCTGAAGCAAGCTCCCAGAGCATGGTATGAGAGACTTAACTCATTCCTTCTGGAGAATGAGTTTGTAAGGGGTAAAGTAGATACAACTCTTTTTTGCAAGACTTATAAAGATGATATCTTAATTGTGCAAATTTATGTTGATGATATTATATTTGGTTCTGCTAATCAATCTCTATGCAAAGAATTTTCTGAGATGATGCAGGCTGAATTTGAGATGAGTATGATGGGAGAATTAAAGTACTTTCTGGGAATACAAGTTGATCAAACACCAGAAGGAACATATATCCATCAGAGCAAGTACACTAAAGAACTTCTGAAGAAGTTCAATATGCTGGAATCTACAGTGGCCAAGACTCCAATGCATCCTACATGCATTTTGGAGAAAGAAGATAAAAGTGGTAAAGTATGTCAGAAGCTCTATCGTGGAATGATAGGTTCACTTCTATACTTAACTGCATCTAGGCCAGACATATTATTTAGTGTTCACTTATGTGCTCGTTTCCAATCAGATCCAAGGGAAACCCACTTAACTGCTGTTAAGAGGATCCTAAGGTATCTGAAAGGCACCACTAACCTTGGCTTGATGTATAAGACAACATCAGAGTATAAGCTTTCAGGTTATTGTGATGCTGATTATGCTGGAGATAGAACAGAGAGAAAAAGTACTTCTGGAAATTGTCAATTTCTGGGAAGCAATCTAGTCTCATGGGCAAGCAAGAGGCAATCAACCATTGCACTATCAACTGCAGAGGCAGAATATATCTCAGCAGCAATATGCAGCACTCAGATGCTCTGGATGAAACATCAGCTCGAGGATTATCAGATCCTTGAGAGCAATATCCCAATCTATTGTGATAACACTGCTGCAATCTCATTGAGTAAGAATCCTATCTTGCATTCAAGGGCAAAGCACATTGAGGTAAAGTATCACTTTATTAGAGATTATGTACAGAAGGGCGTACTTCTTCTGAAGTTTGTTGATACTGACCATCAATGGGCAGATATCTTTACAAAGCCCTTAGCAGAGGATAGATTTAATTTTATTCTGAAAAATCTAAACATGGACTTTTGTCCAGAGTGAAGATGGATCAGAACCTCTGACTATGATACTTCTTGATCAGAAGATGTCTAGTCCAGAAGGTAACTCAATCAGAATGTGTGTGCCCACTGGTACTGACTCTGAAGCTGAGACAACAACACGTGTGTCAGAATTTCTGATGCATAATTCCTTGTGCCCGTGTGACAGTCTGTTATGATTGCGTGTAGATATGCTTATCTCCTGTGTGTGATTGTGTATTTTACTGTTACTATCTATCTTTAATTTTCAACCGTTGATCTTAAAGTGCTTTTTGAATCAACAACGGTTATTTGATAAAACCCACTATACACACACGTTCTCGTTCACTTCCGGTTTTCACTCTAGCACTCTCTGCTTTTCAAAACCGCCTCTTTCTTGATTTCTCTCTCGATCTCTCTTCATCCTTCAAACTTCATCTTCTACCTCAAACCTTCAACCTCTTCAAAATGGTGAGACAAACCAGAAGATCTACTGCAGATGCACCTCAGTTCCCTCACATGGTAGTTGGTTTGGCAACGGGTCAAAGGGGCTCTGAGAACCCGGCACAAGAACAAGTTCAAGCTCAAGAGCAGATTGTTCCAATTGCAGAACGGGGCTGTGCCGTTCACTGCGTATTTGCTCCTGAGGAACTCCAAGTCCTGGCAGAATGGAGATTCGACCTCGACAACCTGGCTGCAAATGGGTTTGATCTTCGTCCTGAAGTCCAAGCTCAAGGTTGGGGAAACTACTTCAACCGACTTCGAGGACCGGTGTATGAGAAGTTGGTCAAGGAATTCTGGAAGCACGCCGACTGCGATGATACTCAAGTGGTATCTCATATTCTTGGCAGGAAGATCATCATCACGGAGAAGTCATTCGTGAATCTGCTAGGTGCAGACACTGCTTATGGGTTTCGATTCCAATTCACTGAGTCGAAGCTGAAACCCAGCACCAAAGACAAAACCAACCAGGCCCTGTACACCACTTTCAAACCGGGCAAGACAAGTTACAAGGTGATGGACCTTCACCCCAAACTCAGGATCTGGCACAAGATCCTGCTCAACTGCATCAATCAGAGACCGAAGGGCAGTTCCCCAGATTACATCAACTTCAACCAGAAGGCGATGCTGTTTTTCATTCAAGACAAGAGGAAGATCTGCCTTCCCTACTTCCTGTTCTCCTACTTGAAGGAGTGTATCCGGAAGTCTAGGACTACTGCCTCAATCAAGTCAGCAATCAAGTATATCCCCTTTGGGAGACTGCTGTCTGATCTCTTCATTGAGAGTGGCCTCATTCAAGACCTGATCAATGCTGGTTGCACAGAGGACTTGAGCACAATTGTCAGCGATGTCTTCACTGCCAACTCTCTGAAGAAGATGGGTTTGGTCCAGAAGAAGATTGCTCTTGCTCATGAAGACACATCTTCTGAGATCAGAGGAAGAAGGATGCCTCTGAATGACTACCCACTGTGGACTCAAGCAGACAATCCTGAAGCCATCAGATGCTATGTTGAAGACCTCAGGGCTCAAGGATTCGAGATTGATCTTGATGATTTCTTCAGCAGACTGCCGCCAGCTCCAGAGTTTCCTTCTCCTCCCAAGAAGAAAGCTCAGAGGAAGATGGTTCTGGAAGAATCCTCTGAAGAATCTGATGTCCCTCTGGTCAAGAAGACAAAGAGAAAGCCTGATGATGGTGATGATAGTGATAGTGAGGATGATCCTCCAAAGAAGAAGCAGAAGAAGGTCAGAATCGTGGTGAAGCCTACTCGGGTGGAACCAGCTGCTGCAGTGGTCAGAAGGACTGAACCTCCTGCCAGAGTGACTCGATCATCAGCACATTCAAGTAAGCCTGCACTTGCTTCTGATGATGATTTGAATTTATTTGATGCACTTCCTATTTCTGCCTTGCTTCAACACTCCTCAAATCCCCTCACTCCTATTCCTGAATCCCAACCAGCCGCACAAACCACCTCTCCACCACATTCCCCACGATCCTCCTTCTTTCAACCTTCTCCTACCGAAGCACCTCTCTGGAATTTGCTTCAGAACCCAACCTCTAGGTCAGAAGATCCAACCTCTCTCCTTACCATTCCGTACGACCCATTATCTTCTGAACCCATCATCCATGACCAACCAGAGCCCAACCAAACAGAACCACAACCCAGAACGTCTGATCACTCTGCTCCCAGAGCATCAGCACGTCCTGCTGCCAGAACCACGGATACAGACTCTTCAACAGCCTTTACACCTGTATCCTTCCCAATCAATGTTGTTGATTCTTCTCCCTCCAATAACTCTGACTCAATTAGAAAATTCATGGAGGTTAGAAAAGAGAAGGTGTCTGCCTTGGAAGAGTATTACCTTACCTGTCCAAGCCCTAGGAGATATCCTGGCCCTAGACCTGAACGTCTAGTTGACCCAGATGAACCTATCTTGGCCAATCCTATCCAAGAGGCAGACCCCTTAGTTCAACAAGCTCACCCTGTCCCTGACCAACAAGAGCCCATTCAACCAGACCCTGAACCCGAACAATCAGTGTCTAACCAATCCTCGGTTAGATCACCTCACCCTCTGGTTGAAACTTCAGACCCTCACCTTGGAACCTCTGAACCCAATGCTCCCATGATTAACATTGGTTCTCCACAAGGTGCCTCTGAAGCTCATAGCAGCAATCACCCAGCCTCTCCTGCACCCAACCTCTCCATAATTCCCTATACTCACCTTCAACCCACATCTCTCTCTGAGTGCATCAATATCTTCTATCATGAAGCCTCCTTGAGGCTCCGCAATGTGCACGGTCAGACTGATCTCAGTGAGAATGCTGAAAAGGTGGCTGATGAGTGGAACAATTTGAGCACTTGGCTAGTGGCTCAAGTTCCGATTATGATGCAGCTCCTGCATGCAGAGGGCAGTCAGAGCATTGAGGCTGCAAAGCAAAGGTTTGCTAGAAGGGTGGCTCTTCATGAACTAGAACAGAGAAATAAGCTTCTTGAAGCTATTGAAGAAGCCAAGAGAAAGAAAGAACAAGCAGAAGAAGCTGCACGTCAAGCAGCAGCTCAAGCTGAACAAGCCAGACTTGAGGCAGAGCGACTTGAAGCTGAGGCTGAAGCTCTTAGATGCCAAGCACTTGCACCCGTTGTGTTTACTCCTGCTGCTTCTGCTTCCATTCCAGATCCTCAAGCTGCTCAGAATGTTCCTTCCAGTTCTACTCAGACAAGCTCATCCAGACTCGACATCATGGAACAACGTCTTGACACTCATGAATCCATGCTGATTGAGATGAAGCACATGATGATGGAACTTCTGCGACGCACTGACAAACCTTAGTTTTAGGATCTCTTCTTTTTCTTCTTTTTCGTTACCTTTGTTTTCCTTTGTTAAACTCTGTTTCTTTTTATTTATTTATTCTCTTTTGTTCGTTTGTGATTATATATGCATAACTATATACTTATGTCACATATGTTTGCTAAACTCGTTTTATTCATAATTGTTTTGTGTTTACATCATATTTCTTTCCATCATATAATCTAGAATGGAGGATCTCTCCTCATTCTTCTGCACTCCTGGCGCTGCTCTGACCTATCCTTCTCCAGACGCTCTAGTACATGCTGGATGTTGCTGAGCCTGATCTTTAGCTCATCCCTCTCCAGAATCTCTTATGAAGTCTTGAGCTTCTCTTCCAAACTCTCTTTCTCTTCCAGCAGCTTGAGTTCAAGCCGGCTGAGTTCTTGCACCTCCTCCACGAAGGCAAGAAATTCCTTCAGGTCTCTCTCCAACTCTGGACGCAGGTCCTCTTCCAGCAGTGTCCGTGTCAGCTCCGCGATGGTAGTTGCACCCTCTGGATGCCTGATGTTCAGGAACAAGTCCTCTTCAAAGGCCTTCTTCCTCAGCTCTTCTAGTGCTACGTTGTATGATGCCATTTTTTTTACTGAAAATTATTCGAGGTGTGAAGCTTACCTTTCTCTCCAACGCTTTTTATAGGCTTCACTTTCTCTCTGAAAGTTAATGCTCTTACAGTTTCTCGAGGTTAAGTTCTTGGTAACTGACCCTTCTATTTACTCACTTGACCGGTGGTAAACGTTCATCCCTTGCATTAACTCTTCTATTTATTTTCGCCTAACTCTGATTCTTACATCGTTTTCATTTTCTTTTAAACTTAGACCTTCTCTAAGGGGGAGTACCTTGTACTTCAAGCTAAGTTTTTCACACCCCAAGCTTTTTGCTTATGACAAAAAGGGGGAGTAAACCCAGTTTTTGATTTGTAAGATGTGTTAGTGTGACTTATTTTTCTTTTGGAGATTTTAAGAGTTCCACCTTCATGACCATAGATGTGTCACTGGGCAAATACAAGGAATACATTTCACTTCTTCTGAAGTGATTCTAAGTTGACTCTGATACCCAAGACTCTGATACCTTGTCCATGACTCTGATCACTTATGCGCTCTGATTATTCGTTTTTCATCTATGTCATAAGCTTTTCACTCTGAACTCTTATATCTTTTAGCTCAGAATCTAGACTTTACTAACGTTTTCATCAAGTATTAGATTCAGGGGGAGCTAAGCTCAGAATCAAGCAGTGACTTGAATTCAGAATGAGCAAGATAAACTATTCACATCAGGATAAGTCTTATTCTATATCTCTAAACTCTGAGTGAATTCAGTTTAATGTTTAAGAATTGTTCATCAAAAATCTTAGTTTTGTCATCATCAAAAAGGGGGAGATTGTAAGATCAAGTTTTGATCTAGTAGTACAACTCTATGTTTTGATGATTACAAGTTAACCTTTTGATATGAACAATTGTGGTACTCTAACGTGTTTTTCTGAGTGTGCTATTTACAGGCTCTGACCTCAACTCAATCTCACACAAATCAGAAGCACTGTGTATAAAGGGTAACCCAAGCAACGCTTTCGCATTCACCATGTTCAGTATGAACAGTGGAAAAGCTTCAGAAGTTCTGAAGCTATACAAACTCTGATGTGGACTCAGTCGCTAGAAGCTCTGAAGATCCAGAAGTTCTGATAACCAAGAAACACTGAAGGTTCAGATGTTCTGATGGTGTAGAAGACTCTGAAGATCCAGAAGCTGAATAGTGGAAACTCTGAAGTCCAGAAGCAAGAAACTCTGAAGGCCATGTTCTTCCCTCTGAGTTCAGAATCAGAAGATACAATGGTCAGAGGATCTGTGCTTTCCCTCTGACTCTGATCAACCGGCTTCACAAGTTCCAATATGAAGTATTCCCCTGATCAGAAGTCTCCTAGGTTAAAAGGTCAAGTCGCTATCCAAGTACAAAAGCAAGTGTACCTTCCTGACGACCTACCTAACGTTCTCAGCCACAGCAGAAGCTGGATTTTCCAGAACTGCCCTCCAACGGTAGCATTTCCCATGCAACGCTCAACCCTAATCCTTGGAGTATATATAGAGGCTGAAGATTGAAAGAAGCGGCTAGAAGAAAAAACACATATACGCGCAAGACATATTCAAAATATTCTAAGCTTTCTTTCATCTGAAATTCATTGTGTTTACTATTAGCTTTTTAGAAGCAAATCTCTTGTAAACAATTCTTTGATAAACAGTTTGTTTAGTTCCTTTAGGAGATCAAGGTTGATCGGATCCTAGAGAAGACTAAGAGAGTGAATCTTAGTGTGAGCTAAGTCAGTGTAATTGTTAGTCACTTGTAGGTTTCAAGTGCAGTTGTAACTCTTACCTGATTAGTGGATTGCCTTCATTCTAAGAAGGAAGAAATCACCTTAACGGGTGGACTGGAGTAGCTTGAGTGATTTATCAAGTGAACCAGGATAAAATCCTTGTGTGCTTTTCTATCTCTTATCTTTAGCACTTAAGTTCTCGAAAGATTTGTCAAAATCTTTAAGGTGGAAGTTTTGTTCTGAAAACGTTATTCAAACCCCCCCCCTTTCTACCGTTTTTCATACCTTCAATCACTACACAAAACAAAATGCATGTTAAATGGTTTCCATTCGAGAGACATTGTTTTTCTTTTTAGGCTTTCGGATCATAAACAAAACAAGGAAATTTTCAAAACATTTGGCTCAAATGAGTTAACAAAGTGATTTCCTAAGTAAAGGTAGGTTATATGACTAAGTAGTTATTTACACTAAAGAAAAAATGCATTGATAATTTTCTTTTGTTTCCATGTAATTCCAAACAATTAGAGACTAAAGCAAGTTCAACTTTGTAAAACAATGATGATTCTCACTTTCTATCTTCTCACTAGTGTTTGGTCACACCCCCTCACCCAGCTTAGGTATGTATCCTTGATTTCAAGCATTTTAAAACAAATTGAGCCTAAGACCTCATGAGAATGGTGCATTAATATCATGTCATGGCATTAAGTGAGTGCAAAACACAATGATCATGAATTTAAAAACACAAAATCATGCACTCAGTTGGCATTTCATAGTTCATGCTTGCTCTCAAACCAGCCAGTTCCAAAGCAATCAAAAATTTGAGCAAAACAATAGTACCAACATCAAACAAATTTCTAAAACCAAAGCACAAAATTAAAGTACCAACATACTAAAGTATTTAAATAACTAAAGCTGAGATAAGGTGCAGAAAACTACAAAATCACTTAATAGTGGTGAGTCCTCAATCCTCTACATCATCATCATATTCCTCATACTCCTCACCAGAGCCATCTCCATCAGTGTTGCTCTCCCCCTCTCTGCCAATTAGCATGTCCTCAGAATAGAAACCATTCGAATAAAATTGCTTCACCACCTTCAGGATGGTAAGTGGATTCTGGTTGCGCTACCTTCTCCCACTTTCTGTCGAGAATCTCGTCCATGAAGTGTGGATAATCAGTAGGCTTGAGCGTTACTATCCTTTCAGGCACGATCAGATTTCTCTTGATTGACTCATACTTGGCTTGTGTGGCTGCTGACTTGAACTTGGTCTCATCATATCTTGTGTTTTATTTAAAATCATTGAAGTCTGGTGCACTAGAAATTGAAGATGAAGGTGCAAGTTGTGCCTTCTTTTGAACCCTAAGCTTGTTTCTAGGCCTGCAAGATAACCAGAAAATCCAATGCCCAAAGACTGAGATATTAGTAAGAGAGATTCACATAACATTGCAACCATCCAAGTTCATTTCATCTTCAAGTTCACTTCTCATGCTCAATTTATATGTACATCATACAAAAATGACATACATAGTTAATAAGGGACCAAAACAGTATTCACATTTCCCTTGATATTCATTATCAATGCCAAAAGAGCATATTCATTATCAAGTTCTTTGTTCATGAGCGAACACTAAAGCATTTCATCAAGCAATATGTTAGCACAATAACTTATGACAACCATGATACACAAATCTAACCAAGTATATCACAAGACAAACATCCCATTCAAGTTCTTCAACAAAAGCATATTCACTTAAGATCCCCTCATTCTAATTACTAAACAATCATATTCCATTCAAAGCATCACCTTGCATTTGACCTGAATTCTTCACATTAGCAACGCTTAACATAAAAGGTTAATGTCTCATATGGAACAAAAATTCTCAAATTGAAAAAACATACTGTCAACATGTTTTAGCATCTTTAATTCAAAGAACTAGTTCCAAAAATAACCAATATCCATCAAAATTTCAAAAACCCCCAATTTCTAGTTCTAGGGTTCATAGCAACATTGCTTCAATCCTAAATTAGGAACCCTAATCAAGAGGTAACATGAAATTGATCATATACATGCAAAACTCATTCCTTATCTAACCCAAAAACAAGCATCATGGCAAGCAATTTTGAAAATCCTCAATTCCTAAGCCTAGGTTCGAATTCCATGAATAAGAGAGGAAAGAGGAGAAGAAGAAGAACATACATGATGAAGAAATGAGTGGGACGAAATTGGAGTGATAGAGGAAGAGGGTTGCAGTCACTTGCTTGAGAAGTGGAAGGAGAAGAAAAGGAGAAGAAATTTGAAAAGGGGGGGAAGAAATTTCGTGGGGGAGAAGATTGTGAGCGTGTGTTGTGATAGTGTGTGCGTGTGTTTTAACTTTTAAGTGAGAGACGATTGGAAATACCATGGAAAATCCTTTCACGACCCAATTGTAGTATAGTAAAAGGTTACATCATATCCACATGGAATTGGAAATACAATGTTGTTCTTTAGCTAAACCACATAAGCAATGAGAATTTCAAAATGATTGATTGTTTCGGTAACAAAAAAAAAATGGAAGTTAAACAAAACGATATAAAGTAGGATTGAAATCAAGAGGAGAGAATTGTTTGAATTTATGCTCAATGATTGACTCAAATGCATTCTGTGATTACATGCATAAACCATGTCCTATGATTGGTTTCATCACATCATATCTTATCTTACTACACGGTCTCCCAATGCGTAGATTATCGTCTTACTAGATTAACCCTCAATCTCTTGATTGATTAACAAAGTAAGAAACATTAAGCAGGGATATTGGTTTGACTAATGATCTAATCCTATCTCTAGATATTAGATTCATTAGATGATATTTAACTAGGTCAGATTCAATTAACTAGTTCTCACTATACTTATCAAGTCCATGTTCATGTTCTAGGTGATCAAGCCAGAACAAGCATTATGAACAAGGTAAAATCATTGAAATCATTCATAGAAACAAGAGTTATACATAGAAATTAAATTTGATACATCAAAGCCCAAATGCTACAACCAATCCCAACAAAAAGGAGTTTAGCTATCCATTTTCATGGATGCTCAAAAGCTTACAAAGAAAAGCGATGAAGAAGACGATGATCGTCGATGTGCTGGGAAATTGCGTCAAATACAAAAGTATTGCTTTAGTTTGGCAACAATTATCTTGCTTACTGACTTTCTTGCCTAGGTTGTATTTTCACTTCAGCTCAGGGGCGGAGCCAGTGGGGGTGCTCACTGTGACCCCCTGTTTTTTCAATTCTTTTACTTGTATGGTATTAAAAAGAATCACTGCCCCAGTCACGTTTTGTATATTTCTATATGTGAGACAAACTCTAGTTAAAAAGTTGAGAGCTATCTAAAAATTTCCCTTTTGTCTTCTTAACCTTTCTTTATACTCAATCATTTTTATGCTAGTTATCTCTTTTTTTTGAGTTCTTTCTCTACTAGAACGGCGCTGCCTAGCTCAGCTTCTCTCCCTTTTCAACCAAGGAATATTTCTTTTAGATTTTGCTGAGGTGTCACTACTTTACTATTTCTTTTGGATTTTTTGATTAAAACATTATTATAAGAATTTGTAAATTTGAGATTAGCCTTTTTTTTCCACAGGACCCAGTGTTGTTCTTGGGTTCCATCTCGATTCTTTAAGAAAGATAATAGTAATAACTAATTAGTTAGTAAACTATTAATTATTTCATTAAAAATAAGAAGATGAAGAAAGATAAAGCAGTGCATGTTTTGTTTCATCGTAAATATGTGTTTCATGTAGATATTTATTTACCATTATATAAAATTTTTTTTGGTACAAAACAGCTTAAAGAAAGAAAAAAGACCACACACTAGCACCACATAAAAAGAGTGTCACGATAGTCATCCGCAAGCAAAGGAGCTACTTCCGTCAGAGGTGAATCCAAACAACGCATCCGACAAGTCCCACGAGCACCATCCTTGGCCAAATAATCCGCAACCGCATTGCCCTCACGAAGAATGTGATCAAACCTCACAACCCAATCCTTACTCAGCAGCTCACGAACCAAGCCGAAAACTGCAACATAAGCATGAAACCTTCCACACCCATTCTCCAAGAGCGATAAGGCATGCTTTGAGTCAGAGAAAACCACAATTCGACGAAACCCACGCTCCCAACAAAGACGAAGCCCATAGAGAATGGCTAACAACTCCGCCTTCAGAATCTCTGAGACTCCAACAAAAGCTGAGAAACCTACGCACCACTGCCTCGCTGAATCACGAACAACACCACCAGCGCCAGCCGGTCCGGGATTACCAAGCGACGAACCATCTGTAAGATCAAGTTTTGATATAGTAGTACAACTCTATGTTTTGATGATTACATGTTAACTATTGTGTATGAACAATTATGGTACTCTAACGTTGTTTTCTGAGTGTTCTAATGACAGGCTATGACTCTGGTCTGATTTCACATAATTCAAAAGCACTATGCTCAAAGAGTAACCTCCGCAACGCTTTTGCACTCACTATGTTCAATCTGAACAGTAGATTAAGCTTAAGAAGATCTGAAGATAGTAAAGCTCTGATATGGATTCAGTTCACTTGAAGTTTTGAAGACCAGAAGCTCTGAAGGATCAAAAGCTTTGAAGGTCCAGAAGCTCCGAAGGATCAGAAGCTCTGAAGGTCCAAAAGCTTAGAAGTGAAGATTCTGAAGTCCAAGAGTAAGCTGACTCTGAAGACCAAGTACTTCTCCTCTGAGTCCAGAATCAGAAGGTACAAAGGTTAGAGGATCCTGATGACCCTATTTTAGTAGTGTTTTTAGGGTCATTTCTTTGTTTGTTTTGAGTCTTTTTGTTGAGTCTCATGTAGTGTTTCATGCATTCTCATGCATTTTTATCTTTTCTTGAGTCTTTGTTTTGTTTTGGTAATTTTGTAGTTTTATAGGGAGTTTTCTTGCATTTTAAGTTAAGTTTAGGACTTGCATGATTTTCTTTTGTTTTATGAAGGACCTCTTGTGCTAATGAGCTCTTTGAGCTTCTGGATTCTTCCTTGACTTGTTGGTTAGGTTTGGAGAGCAGAAACTGAAGGTAATAGAAGGCCAAGAAGCAGGGAATTGAAGGAGGACTTAGAGAGGATTGAAAGAGGAGTTACAGAAGCCAAAAAGTCTTTTCCAGGCGAGCTTGAGCGCCTAGGCGCTGGGAATTGGCGCCTAGGCACCAATTAGGTCCAGAAGCATGTTTTTTAACATGCAATTGGCGCTCAGGCGCTTTGAATTGGCGCTTGAGCGCCCAGTCTCGTTTATTTTGCCTATAAATAAGGCTTAGGCCAATTTCTTTTGAGAGTTAGACATTTTTACTCATTTTTTATCAAGTTTGAGAGCTGAGGAGAACTTTGGGGCCAAGGGAGGCTTCCAACTTGTATTTTTCTCAGGTTTTCATTACATTTTCTGCATGAATTCTCTAGCCATGAGTGGCTAGTTTCTTTTTTGCTTTGGGTTAAGAGATTCTATGAAATCTTAGCTTGTTAAATCCTATCTCTATGCATGAGTTCTCGATTCAGTCTTGTATTTCAATTCCTTATTGCATGTTTAGCTTTGGTGCACCTTTGCTATAGGCTAGATTATAATCAAATGGAAGTTTGTTATGATTTAGGGACATGAATTGAAGTAGATCCTTCTATACTTGCTTCTAGGCATAGAGTGAGGGTAGGATTTTGTTGGCCTGAATATACATGCTATCATACCTCTTATGAATGTTTAAGTACACAAGGAATTGGGCTTAACTTTCAATTTGAGAGAATTACTTTTGTGAGGAATCAACTAGTAAGTACATAGGCTATAACAACAAGAGTTAAGTCAAGGTTTCACATGCATAGGATAGGTGGACTAAAATGGATTAGATGATCAACAACCCAAGACAATTTCCTATCATTTGTTTTTCACAACTTATTCATCATTGCTCTTTTGCAAAACTTCTGTCACATACAACCAAAACCAATTTCTGAATTTTACTGCCTAAAGAACTTGCAAACTTTAGACTTAAATCAACAAATCTCACTCACAATCCCTGTGGTTCGATATTTTAAAACCCGGAGGTATTCGTACACTTGTGAATTGACCAACAAGTTTTTGGCGCCGTTGCCGGGGATTGTTTGTGGTTTTCGGTTTAAGTTAAAGAGTTTGTTTGTTTGTTTTACTAAGCATTGCATTGAATAGGTGTTACTAACCTTTTCTCTGTTTTTGTGATTTCAGTTTATGCACAGTAGACTTGGTTCGGATCCACTGCTGTTTGATCCGGAGCCAGAACGCACCCTGCATCGTCGACGAGCTGAACAAAGAGCTGCTGAGATAGCCGCCATGGCTGCCCATATGACGGAGGAGGAGATTCAAGCCTACATTGAAGAAAGAGTGAATGAGGCTATTGCTCAAAGTCTTCAAGAGCAAGAATTGGAGAACGCCAATCATTCTCTTAGAGACCTCACCTCGGCTGCCATGAGCTACGATTATTCGGGCAGCATAGTTTCTCCCGATGGCACGGGAAATTTTGAGCTGAGGCCGGCATTCATTAATTTTGTGATCCAAAATCAGTACGGTGGAGGTGCTCTTGAAGATCCTCATGCACACA